>NC_136899.1:27240659-27303159 GCF_949152265.1 Phoxinus phoxinus | reverse complement strand
ACACTACTGAGAGAACAGCGGTTCAGAAAGCATCAGATCACAGAGATGTAGATGTTTGATCAGATCTGAGATTCAGATCTTCAGTCATGTTTATTTATACAGCTTTAATGTGATTTATACAGCACTTCATACAATAGATGCTTTAAAACAGCAGTTTTACACAATTAAACATGAGAAACTGTGTCAGTCTCTTTCTGCTTCAGTTTCTCTCAGTGTGTTCATGATCTTACTCGCGACCGACTGAACAGATTTACACCTCAAAGAAGGCGGAGCCTCAGAGCCACACCCACATATTACATCAGCACACAGACCAATGTGAGCTCAGAGGCGTTTATCAGCCTGTAGTTTGAAGTGACGTCACACCAGTTCGTTCTTCTGTCTCGAAGAATATCGGGGCCTTAAAGCAGAATCAGATCACATCTCTAGTTCAGATTCCTGATGTTCACACAATAAACGAGTGATTTAGATTGAACTCTCTCTCCTCTCAGAATTGGAGCCATATAAATATGCCGGCTACCCCATGCTAATTAAGACCATCACCATGGAGACGGGTGACGAGCAGCTCTTCTCCAAAACCGCTCCGCTGTTGCCGGCAGCCGCTGAACTGGCCTTCCATACGGTGAACTGTTCAGCCCTCAACGCAGAGGAGCTGCGGCGGGAGAACGGCATCGAGGTGAGAGAGCGCTGAAGCCCAGTTAAAGCGCAGTGAAGCCCAGTTAAAGCGCAGTGAAGCCCAGTGCGCAGTGAAGCCCAGTGCGCAGTGAAGCCCAGTTAAAGCGCAGTGAAGCCCAGTTAAAGCGCAGTGAAGCCCAGTTAAAGCGCAGTGAAGCCCAGTTAAAGCGCAGTGAAGCCCAGTTAAAGCGCAGTGAAGCCCAGTTAAAGCGCAGTGCAGTGAAGCCCAGTTAAAGCGCAGTGAAGCCCAGTTAAAGCGCAGTGAAGCCCAGTTAAAGCGCAGTGAAGCCCAGTTAAAGCGCAGTTAAAGCGCAGTGAAGCCCAGTTAAAGCGCAGTGAAGCCCAGTGCGCAGTGAAGCCCAGTTAAAGCGCAGTGAAGCCCAGTTAAAGCGCAGTGAAGCCCAGTTAAAGCGCAGTGAAGCCCAGTTAAAGCGCAGTGAAGCCCAGTTAAAGCGCAGTGAAGCCCAGTTAAAGCGCAGTGAAGCCCAGTTAAAGCGCAGTGCAGTGAAGCCCAGTTAAAGCGCAGTGAAGCCCAGTTAAAGCGCAGTGAAGCCCAGTTAAAGCGCAGTGAAGCCCAGTTAAAGCGCAGTGAAGCCCAGTTAAAGCGCAGTGAAGCCCAGTTAAAGCGCAGTGAAGCCCAGTTAAAGCGCAGTGAAGCTCAGTTAAAGCGCAGTGAAGCCCAGTTAAAGCGCAGTGAAGCCCAGTTAAAGCGCAGTGAAGCCCAGTTAAAGCGCAGTGAAGTCCAGTTAAAGCGCAGTGAAGCCCAGTTAAAGCGCAGTGAAGCCCAGTTAAAGCGCAGTGAAGCCCAGTTAAAGCGCAGTGAAGCCCAGTTAAAGCGCAGTGAAGCTCAGTTAAAGCGCAGTGAAGCTCAGTTAAAGCGCAGTGAAGCACAGTAAAAGCGCAGTGAAGCCCAGTTAAAGCGCAGTGAAGCCCAGTTAAAGCGCAGTGAAGCCCAGTTAAAGCGCAGTGAAGCCCAGTTAAAGTTCAGAAAATGCGCAGTGAAGCCCAGTTAAAGCGCAGTGAAGCCCAGTTAAAGCGCAGTGAAGCACAGTTAAAGCGCAGTGAAGCCCAGTTAAAGCGCAGTGAAGCCCAGTTTAAGCGCAGTGAAGCCCAGTTAAAGCGCAGTGAAGCCCAGTTAAAGCGCAGTGAAGCCCAGTTAAAGCGCAGTGAAGCCCAGTTAAAGCGCAGTGAAGCCCAGTTAAAGCGCAGTGAAGCACAGTAAAAACGCAGTGAAGCCCCGTTAAAGTTCAGAAAAAGCGCAGTGAAGCCCAGTTAAAGCGCAGTGAAGCGCAGTGAAGCACAGTAAAAGCGCAGTGAAGCACAGTAAAAGCGCAGTGAAGCACAGTTAAAGCGCAGTGAAGGACAGTTAAAGCGCAGTGAAGCTCAGTTAAAGCGCAGTGAAGCCCAGTTAAAGCGCAGTGAAGCACAGTTAAAGCGCAGTGAAGCCCAGTTAAAGCGCAGTGAAGCCCAGTTAAAGCGCAGTGAAGCCCAGTTAAAGCGCAGTGAAGCCCAGTTAAAGCGCAGTGAAGCCCAGTAAAAGCGCAGTGAAGCCCAGTTAAAGCGCAGTGAAGCCCAGTTAAAGCGCAGTGAAGCCCAGTTAAAGCGCAGTGAAGCCCATTTAAAGCGCAGTGAAGCTCAGTTAAAGCGCAGTGAAGCTCAGTTAAAGCGCAGTGAAGCCCAGTTAAAGCGCAGTGAAGCCCAGTTAAAGCGCAGTGAAGCCCAGTTAAAGCGCAGTGAAGCCCAGTTAAAGCGCAGTGAAGCCCAGTTAAAGCGCAGTGAAGCCCAGTTAAAGCGCAGTGAAGCCCATTTAAAGCGCATTGAAGCTCAGTTAAAGCGCAGTGAAGCCCAGTTAAAGCGCAGTGAAGCCCAGTTAAAGCGCAGTGAAGCCCAGTTAAAGCGCAGTGAAGCCCAGTTAAAGCGCAGTGAAGCCCAGTTAAAGCGCAGTGAAGCCCAGTTAAAGCGCAGTGAAGCCCAGTTAAAGCGCAGTGAAGCCCAGTTAAAGCGCAGTGAAGCCCAGTTAAAGCGCAGTGAAGCACAGTGAAGCCTAGTTAAAGCGCAGTGAAGCCCAGTTAAAGCGCAGTGAAGCCCAGTTAAAGCGCAGTGAAGCACAGTTAAAGCGCAGTGAAGCACAGTTAAAGCGCAGTGAAGCCCAGTTAAAGCGCAGTGAAGCCCAGTTAAAGCGCAGTGAAGCCCAGTTAAAGCGCAGTGAAGCCCAGTTAAAGCGCAGTGAAGCCCATTTAAAGCGCATTGAAGCTCAGTTAAAGCGCAGTGAAGCCCAGTTAAAGCGCAGTGAAGCCCAGTTAAAGCGCAGTGAAGCCCAGTTAAAGCGCAGTGAAGCCCAGTTAAAGCGCAGTGAAGCCCAGTTAAAGCGCAGTGAAGCCCAGTTAAAGCGCAGTGAAGCCCAGTTAAAGCGCAGTGAAGCCCAGTTAAAGCGCAGTGAAGCACAGTTAAAGCGCAGTGAAGCCTAGTTAAAGCGCAGTGAAGCCCAGTTAAAGCGCAGTGAAGCCCAGTTAAAGCGCAGTGAAGCCCAGTTAAAGCGCAGTGAAGCCCAGTTAAAGCGCAGTGAAGCCCAGTTAAAGCGCAGTGAAGCCCAGTTAAAGCGCAGTGAAGCCCAGTTAAAGCGCAGTGAAGCCCAGTTAAAGCGCAGTGAAGCCCAGTTAAAGCGCAGTGAAGCCCAGTTAAAGCGCAGTGAAGCACAGTAAAAACGCAGTGAAGCCCAGTTAAAGTTCAGAAAAAGCGCAGTGAAGCCCAGTTAAAGCGCAGTGAAGCACAGTAAAAGCGCAGTGAAGCACAGTAAAAGCGCAGTGAAGCACAGTTAAAGCGCAGTGAAGGACAGTTAAAGCGCAGTGAAGCTCAGTTAAAGCGCAGTGAAGCCCAGTTAAAGCGCAGTGAAGCCCAGTTAAAGCGCAGTGAAGCCCAGTTAAAGCGCAGTGAAGCCCAGTTAAAGCGCAGTGAAGCCCAGTTAAAGCGCAGTGAAGCCCAGTTAAAGCGCAGTGAAGCCCAGTTAAAGCGCAGTGAAGCCCAGTTAAAGCGCAGTGAAGCCCAGTTAAAGCGCAGTGAAGCCCAGTTAAAGCGCAGTGAAGCCCAGTTAACCTGTTAACCTTCACCAGAGCGAGGACGCTCTGAAGCGTTTTTTTTTTTTAAATAGTTCAAAGTTACTATCAGATTTAATGTTATTACCTTGACAAACTATACATCATTAAAAATATATAAGTCTCACGTTTCAGTATTTGACCACTATTGTATTCTGAGAAACTTATAGTGACAGTTATGTCTTAATTTGTGTCAGGATTTATGTAATGAAAAAATGAGTCGATACCTTTAATATGAATTATGAGCGTCAGCTGCTCCATTCAGAAAAAAACTCCGGTGCTGTTGTCTTGAGAACGCGTGACAAAACAACGTTCCTCAGGGCTTTTGGCTCAAAAATGTGCAGATTTGGAGAAATATTGATATATTATCATAGGTTTACATCATATTTCTATAGACAGGAATAATATTTATTGAATTTATATCCAAATGCGTCGATGTATACATAAAGAGCGCTGGATACTCTGATGTACTGTGTTTTCAATCCATACAGCAGAATGAGGGCGCCATTTGCACAGTTTTTTCCAAATATGGGAGCACACGAAGAAGAACAATAACCTGTGACCTTCCAGGACGTCACTGACATAAACACAGCTAACGTTAGCTTTCAGAGATCGCTATAACATGCAGATAAAGATGTTTTGAAGACAATAAACATGATTGCAATGATATTTGATTTACCTGTGTTCTTCGAGCCATGTCAGGTATTTTTATAATAATAGATTATATGTATAATGTAATGCTAATCGGTATAGACTTTACAATAGTGCAGAATAATATCAAATCAGATATTTTCTGTCTGATTTTCTTTTCTGAAGCCAAATAAGCTCATAGAAGATTATTTAAAACACTCGACTTGCACTATAAAGTAAGTTTGGAGCACAAACATGGGTTTAATCTCATAAATTGTCGTGTATTGATGGTGTGCTAAGCTAACATGCTAGCTAGCTCTCTAGTTGCACCTGCCATCTAGCTGTTATTTTTTATGATTTTTTTTCTAAATCGGAATGCTTACTGAAATATTTCTTTATTTAAGAAAGGCATTTGATACAGTTTCAAATGTGAAGTGAAGATTATGAAAGAAATTAGGGGGTGAAACACCGTGATTAGCCAGTCGTTAGCGATTATAATGGAGACAAAGGAAAAGAATATTTATGGCCATAAGCCGGCTGGAAAGGTGTAAATGTGTGCAGGAGAGAGTGACACTGAATGGGGCTCGTTTGCACCACAAAACAATAGAGACAATAGACTGAATAGATGCTAATAGATGACAATAAACACAAGTTTGCATTTTAGAGTCAATTCAAAATAAAGTCATTTGAGATGATCTTGAAAAACATTTAACAAAATACAGAGTTTTAGACTTATCACCTTCAAATTTTAAATATAACATGGTCAGACATGTGTCTTTAGCTGGAGTGCATTTCTAGAGTGCTGACGGGCCAACTTCAATTTAATTTTCATGAAGATGTTTCATAAAAATAAATTTCTAATAACTTACACAACTTTTAAGCTATTCATATTTTTTTTTTCATTATGACAATAATTCATTCTACATTTCCAATAAAGTGCCAGGTGTCAGCTTTCAAATGAGACCGTACTTGAGCTTTTAGGACAAAGGGTCAATTAATTGAATCTTTTTTAGGTTGGGTATGCTATTTCTGGGGATTTTTCAAAAGTGGCGCTGAAGGCTAACAGGTTAAAGCGCAGTGAAGGACAGTTAAAGCGCAGTGAAGCCCAGTTAAAGCGCAGTGAAGCCCAGTTAAAGCGCAGTGAAGCCCATTTAAAGCGCATTGAAGCTCAGTTAAAGTGCAGTGAAGCCCAGTTAAAGCGCAGTGAAGCCCAGTTAAAGCGCAGTGAAGCCCAGTTAAAGCGCAGTGAAGCACAGTTGTGCACAGCTCAGGCCGTGTGCCACAGATCGGATGCTAACGCTGTGTGTGTGTGTGTGTGTGTGTGTGTGTGTGTGTGCGCGTTTGCAGATGCTGATGGAGGCTCTGTGTCGCTGCGTGGCTGTCCTCACGGCCTCCAGCAAACCTGAGGACATGGCAGTACAGGTGCGTCCACAACGACAGTCAACCATCACTGAGCACATGAAGAGCGAGCTCACAGTGTGTGTGTGTGTGTGTGTGTGTGTTCTTCAGGTGTGCGGGCACGTCTGTCGGTGCTATAGCGTCGCTGCTCAGTTCGAGGAGTGCAGGGAGAAAATTGTTGAGCTTCCCAATATTATCAGAGATGTCTGTCACATTCTCTATTACGGCAAGGTAAGAAAACCCATGGCTTTATTGCACAAACATGAGTCCTGTACAGTGTCATAGACCATGAAAGAGAAAATATGGAAATAATGTGTTTCCTTATGAAAGTCTAATACAGTGTCTACACCGATTGCGACAATGTGAACGTTGCAAATCGATTTTCTCTCCGTGTCAGAAGTAGAACGAGCGCTTGAAGAACGTCAGGAATACAGGCATCAGTTTGGTGTCGACAGCAGCACTGATTATAATGGTTTCTGTAATGGCTCTATTATAATAATAATATAATATATAATAAACGTGTCTGCTCTGTCGTCTCAGGGTCTGCCTCGCCTGGCGACGGTGGCGGTTCAGTGTGTGAGCTCGTTCGCCGTGGACTTCTTCCTGCAGACGCACCTGTACCAGGCCGGTGTGCTCTGGCACCTGCTAGCGAACCTGTTCTGCTACGACTTCACGCTGGAGGAGAGCGGCGTCCAGGCCAGCCAGGATAGCAACCAGCAGGAGGTGTCGAACCGGCTGGCCAAGCTGAGCCTGCTGGCCCTGGGCCGTCTGGCGGGGTACAGCGCTGCTCGAGAACCAGAGGACGGGCCTGTCGGAGAACCCAACGGAGCCGCTCACCCGCCGGAGAACCCTGCCATCCGCAAGAGCCTGGCCGCCATGCTCACGCCATACATCTCTCGCAAACTGTGCGGCAGCTCCCCGGCCGAGGTGAGGAACGCTCTACTAGAGGCTTTATGTGGAGACAGACAGTGTTCGTTTGGACAGAAATTTAGATTTAGTTTTAGTCATAGTCTTTTGACTAAAATGCCATTAGTTTTAGTCGACGAAATGCATTAAGATGAACTAAATCTACTGTAGATTTACGTGACTAAATGGGTTTAGTTAAATTGTAATGCATTCATTTAGAATTTCTCTAAAATTTCCAAACCCATTATATACTCCCAGAATAAAACATCTATTTCCCTGTTGACATGAATTATTTTAAAGTTTGAACGTGCAATACACACAGATGTAACTGCTGTGACTGTAAATAAAACCACTTCTCCTAAAGTAGAGTTCTGTAAAGACATAACCGACTCTAAAAAAAAAAAGAAAGACATAATGTTGTGTGTGTTTGTCCATTTAGACGCGTAAGAGAGCTCAGTTCAGGACGCGCGCTGTATAGCGGTGTATGTGCACGACTGCACGCGTCAGGTGTGTGTGTTGGACGGTTCATTGTTGGACGTTTTATGAGACGTGCATCAAGCGCATGCCAGCTCACGCCCTGCTGGTCACCTTTCTGACGTGATCTCTGCTAAACCGCCCCTCACTAACATTTTCATACAATTTTTATTCGTTGACGAAAATGTCAATAGATTTTCGTCATAGTTTTTGTCATTCAAACCTGTTTTTTTAAAGTTATTGTCTCTAAAAAAAAACGTTGTTAACATTCAGATGTGCCTGTGTTTGTTCATTTGTGGTTCGTGTGTTTTCTCACAATCAGGTTCTGAAGTTGTTGAATAGCAACTCGGAGAACCCGTATCTGATCTGGAACAACGGGACGCGAGCCGAGCTGATGGAGTTCCTGGAGGAGCAGCAGGAGAGCAACATCAAGAGAGTGAGACACACACTCCTCCTCACACACTCCTCCTCACACACTCCTCCTCACACACTCCTCCTCACACACTCCTCCTCCTCACACACTCCTCCTCCTCACACACTCCTCCTCACACTCCTCCTCACACACTCCTCCTCACACACTCCTCCTCACACACTCCTCCTCACACACTCCTCCTCACACACTCCTCCTCACACACTCCTCCTCACACACTCCTCACACACTCCTCCTCACACACTCCTCACACACTCCTCCTCACACACTCTTCACACACTCCTCCTCACACTCCTCCTCTCACACTCCTCCTCACACACTCCTCTCACACTCCTCCTCACACACTCCTCCTCACACACTCCTCTCACACTCCTCCTCACACACTCCTCTCACACTCCTCCTCACACACTCCTCTCACACTCCTCCTGACACACTCCTCACACACTCCTCCTCACACACTCCTCTCACACTCCTCCTCACACACTCCTCTCACACTCCTCCTCACACACTCCTCTCACACTCCTCCTGACACACTCCTCACACACTCCTCCTCACACACTCCTCCTCACACACTCCTCTCACACACTCCTCTCACACTCCTCCTCACACACTCCTCTCACACTCCTCCTCACACACTCCTCTCACACTCCTCCTCACACACTCCTCTCACACTCCTCCTGACACACTCCTCTCACACTCCTCCTCACACACTCCTCTCACACTCCTCCTCACACACTCCTCTCACACTCCTCCTCACACACTCCTCTCACACTCCTCCTCACACACTCCTCTCACACTCCTCCTGACACACTCCTCACACACTCCTCCTGACACACTCCTCTCACACTCCTCCTGACACACTCCTCTCACACTCCTCCTCACACACACCTCTCACACTCCTCCTCACACACTCCTCTCACACTCCTCCTCACACACTCCTCTCACACTCCTCCTGACACACTCCTCACACACTCCTCCTCACACACTCCTCACACACTCCTCCTCACACACTCCTCTCACACTCCTCCTCACACACTCCTCACTCACTCCTCACACACTCCTCCTCTCACACTCCTCACACACTCCTCCTCACACACTCCTCCTCACACACTCCTCCTCACACACTCCTCCTCACACACTCCTCCTCACACACTCCTCCTCACACACTCCTCCTCACACACTCCTCCTCACACACTCCTCCTCACACACTCCTCTCACACTCCTCTCACACACTCCTCACACACTCCTCACACACTCCTCACACACTCCTCACACACTCCTCACACACTCCTCACACACTCCTCACACACTCCTCATTTCACACAGCGCTCAGTTTCTCCTCTCTATCTCTGTGTGTGTGTAGGGCGAGTGTGATAAGAACTTCGGATCAGAGTTCTTGTTCACTGAACACGGGAAGGAGCTGATCGTGGGAGAGATCTTCATCCGGGTTTATAACGAGCAGCCTGCGTTTCCCCTGGAGGTGAGAGAGCGTTCGTGTTCCTGAGTCTCTTCTGCTCACAAACACAACACAGCATTTATTTTACAGAGTCTTTTGTAACATTATAAATATCTTTACTGTCACTTCTGATCAATTTAATGCATCCTTGATGAGTGGAAGTATTAATTTCCAAACCTCTGAATTTAAAGCCCTGTCAGTGTTGTGTGTGTGTGTGTGTGTGTTGAACGCTGTACTCTCTCTCCCGTCAGTATCCGAAGGCGCTGGCGTCGAGTCTGCTGGATTACGTGGGCTCTCAGGCGCAGTACCTGCACACACTCCTGGCCATGACCCAGGCCAGTAAAGTGGAGTCGCAGCATCACGCTCAGAGACTGCGCTGGGCCGAGATGGCTCTCGAGGCGCTCCGTAACGTCATCAGGAACAACACAGGTGCTCGAGCGAGGAGGATCTCTGTGACGGTTCCTGTAGGATCAGTGTGTTTAACCTGTGTGCGCGCGTGTGTGTGTGTGTGGCTCTGCAGGCTCTGAGACCGAGTGCATCGGACACTTCAAGCTGCTCTTCTCTCTGCTGAGGGTTCACGGCGCCGGGAAGGTCCAACAGCTCGCTCTGGAGGTGTGCATGTCCTGCATCACACGTCTCACACACTGCTGTGATTAGCCACGGTCTCTGTTCTCATCTGCTTGTGCTTTAACTGTAGGTGGTGAACACGGTCACATCAAACCAGGACTGTGTCATTAACATCGCAGAATCACTGGTTCTTCCCAATCTACTGGTGCTGCTGCACTCCTTACCCTCCAGTAAGACTTCTGAAGCGTTCATAGTGACATAGACTCGACATAGACTTGACATGCCATAGACTCGACATGACATGACATGACACGACATAGACTCGACATGACATGACATAGACTCGACATGACATGACATAGACTTGACATGACATGACAGACTCGACATGACATGACATGACATGACATAGACTCGACATGCCATAGACTCGACATGCCATAGACTCGACATGACATACTCGACATGACATGACATGACATAGACTCGACATGACATGACATAGACTTGACATGACATATGACATATGACATGACATGACATGACATGACATGACATAGACTTGACATGACATGACATAGACTCGACATGACATGACATGACATGCCATAGGCTCGACATGCCATAGGCTCGACATGCCATAGGCTCGACATGCCATAGGCTCGACATGCCATAGGCTCGACATGACATAGGCTTGACATGGGCTCGACATGCCATAGGCTCGACATGCCATAGACTCAACATGACATAGGCTTGACATGGGCTCGACATGACATAGGCTCGACATGCCATAGACTCAACATGACATAGGCTTGACATGGGCTCGACATGCCATAGGCTCGACATGGGTTCGACATGCCATAGGCTCGACATGACGTAGGCTCGAAATGCCATAGGCTCGACATGCCATAGACTCAACATGACATAGGCTTGACATGGGCTCGACGTGCCATAGGCTCAACATGACATAGACTCGACATGCCATAGACTCAACATGACGTAGGCTCGACATGCCATAGGCTCAACATGACATAGGCTTGACATGGGCTCGACATGCCATAGGCTCGACATGCCATAGACTCAACATGACATAGGCTTGACATGGGCTCGACATGCCATAGGCTCAACATGACATAGGCTCGACATGCCATAGACTCAACATGACATAGGCTTGACATGGGCTCGACATGCCATAGGCTCGACATGCCATAGACTCAACATGACATAGGCTTGACATGGGCTCGACATGCCATAGGCTCGACATGCCATAGGCTCGACATGCCATAGACTCAACATGACATAGGCTTGACATGGGCTCGACATGCCATAGGCTCGACATGGGCTCGACATGCCATAGGCTCGACATGACGTAGGCTCGAAATGCCATAGGCTCGACATGCCATAGACTCAACATGACATAGGCTTGACATGGGCTCGACGTGCCATAGGCTCGACGTGCCATAGGCTCGACATGCCATAGACTCGACATGCCATAGACTCAACATGACGTAGGCTCGACATGCCATAGACTCAACATGACATAGGCTTGACATGGGCTCGACATGCCGTAGGCTCGACATGCCGTAGGCTCGACATGCCGTAGGCTCGACATGCCATAGGCTCGACATGACATAGGCTCGACATGTCATAGGCTCGACATGCATGCCGCTACACTCCTTACCATCCAGTAAGACTTCTGAAACATTCAGAACAACATACTCAACATTACATAGGCTCGACATGACATATAGACTTGACATATTTAGGAAGGTTTTAGTCATAACATATAGTCCTATAACTATGTTAAATATTTTTTATATTTAATTTTTTTTTTAAAAATTGAATCATAAAATATAGTCCTAAACATATAGTAAATATTTTTACTGTTTTTTTTAAACAATTTTTACTCGACAAGACATAGACTCGACATGACATAGACTCGACATAGACTTGATATGACATAGACTCGACATATTTATGAAGGTTTTAGTCATCAAATATAGTCCTAAACCTATAGTAAATATTTTAACTTTTTTTTTTTTTACTATTTTTACTCGACATGAGATAGACTTGACATGAGATAGACTTGACATGACATGACATAGACTTGACATGACATAGACTTGACATGACATAGACTTGACATGACATAGACTTGACATGACATGACATGACATAGACTTGACATGACATAGACTTGACATGACATAGACATGACATAGACTCGACATGTCATATAGACTCGATATATTTATGAAGGCTTTAGTCATCATAACATATAGTCCTATAACTATGGTAAATATTTTTTATATTTAAATTTTTTTTTAAATATTGAATCACAAAATATAGTCCTAAACCTATAGTAAATACTTTTTTTTTTTTTTTTTACTATATTTACTCGACATGACAGACTCGACATAGACTCGATTTGACATGACATAGACTCGACTTGACATGACATAGACTTGACATGACATAGACTTGACATGACATAGACTTGACATGACATAGACTTGACATGACATAGGCTCGACGTGACATAGGCTCGACGTGACATAGGCTCGACGTGACATAGGCTCGACGTGACAGGCTCGACATGATATAGGCTCGACATGACATAGACTTGACATGACATGACATTACATGACAGACATGACATAGACATGACATAGACTCAATATATTTATGAAGGTTTTAGTCATAACATATAGTCCTATAACTATGGTAAATATTTTTTATATTTAAAAGCATGTAAAAATATTTATTCATAATATATAGTCCTAAAACTTTGGTTAAAAAATATAGTATTTAAAAATATGAATTCATATTTATTCATAAAATATATTTCTATAACTATGGTAAATATTTTGAATATTACAATTAAATTTCGAATATGAAATATTAATATTGATGTATTCATGAAAGCCCTGACTCGTGCTCCTGTCCGAGTGACTGATGTTTGTTCTCTCTGCAGGCCGACAGCTGGTGCTGGAGACGCTTTACGCTCTGACCTCCAACACTAAGATCATCACAGAGGCCATGAACAAAGGTCAGCGTGACATCATTTCCTGTAGTAATACCCCAGTAGCAGATTTCCTCTGTGATTCCCTGAGATGGTTTAGTCACTGCTAGAGATGCGCGGATGGGCTATTATTTCATCCGCAAGCGCATCACAAAACTCATCATCCGTCCGCCATCCGTCCGCCATCCGTCCGCACCAGCGTTTGTGACCAATTTTCAAAACCGCCGCCGCCGCCATCCGCTGATTGGGCGATGCTGGACGCTGCTGATGTCAGCCGTGAGACTAGCCGCTCTCACCTCAGAATATCAGCAGAACTCCGTCTCCGAGCGGCGCACAGGGACAAGAATAAACAAATAGCCTAAATTAAACCGGCAAACCTGACCTTATCTGATAGGCTACTGTTCAATATTTTCACTGTAGCCTAATAGAAAACGCATTTTGGCGCATCATTTCAACATGCTGCTATTTAGCCTACTACTAATGAATGCCTATTTCACTTTACGTTTTAGCAAATAGATAGAAAGCGCGGATAAAATAAGTAATTTACATTATAGGCTAATTAACTCTACGAACTCTGTTAAAGAAACGCTGACTCTATTCATTCCGAAATTCGATGAAATTCCACTGCACAACAGTGCATGGTCACATTGTAATTGTCCATAACAACCCCAGAAACGTACCTGCTTGCCTGGCACATCTATTAATGGGCAGTTTTCCGACTATTTTCTTCTTTTTTTTGCGCTGTGGATGTTATTGAGCTTGTAGAAATTGGAAACAACACCAATTCTGCGACACAGATGAACCTTTATTGATATCTCTATCAGACAATGCCTATTTTATATGCCAAAAGAAACAACAGGCAGTAAAAAAGATTAAAATAAACGAATATCCTAATGTAGTAGGCATAGGCTATAGCCGCATGTTTTGGCAAACAGTTTAAACCCCCCCTAAATATGCCATCGAACGAACGTTTCTTTTTTGGATGTAGGTATAGTCAGATAACAATATTTAACAATGTATACATATATTTTTCATGTGATTGGTTCAACCGCCCGCCACCCGCCCGAATTTAATTAAAATAGAATTTTTCGCCACGTCATCCGCCCCGCGGCTGTAACTGTGCATCTCTAGTCACTGCAGCTGTGTGTGACCTCTGACCTCTCTCCTCTCAGGTGCGCTGATCTACCTGTTAGATCTGTTCTGTAACTCCACCCACCCTCAGGTGCGCACACAGACCGCAGAGCTCTTCTCCAAGATGACCTCAGACAAGCTGGTGGGACCCAAGGTGTGTGTGTGTGTGTGTGTGTGTGTGTGTGTGTGTGTGTGGAGACTGCGTAGGACCAGCACTGTTTCCTTCTCCTGTGATCATAGATGTGTTTATTACCCATAACTCCCTGCCTGCGCTGAGTGTCGAGTGTTTCCCACAGGTGCGTCTGACCCTGGTGCGCTTCTTGCCGGCCGTGTTCATGGACGCCATGCGAGACAATCCCGAGGCGGCTGTGCACATATTTGAGGGAACGCACGAGAACCCGGAGCTGATCTGGAACGACAGCTCGAGAGAGACGGTCTCCACCACTGTCAGAGAGATGATGCTGGAGTGAGTAATCCTACATCACTCTATCCTCATTCCCTGATCACTCCTCCTGCTGGAGTGAGTTATCCTACATCACTCTATCCTCATTCCCTGATCACTCCTCCTGCTGGAGTGAGTAATCCTACATCACTCTATCCTCATTCCCTGATCACTCCTCCTGCTGGAGTGAGTTATCCTACATCACTCTATCATCATTCCCTGATCACTCCTCCTGCTGGAGTTATCCTACATCACTCTATCCTCATTCCCTGATCACTCCTCCTGCTGGAGTGAGTTATCCTACATCACTCTATCCTCATTCCCTGATCACTCCTCCTGCTGGAGTGAGTAATCCTACATCACTCTATCCTCATTCCCTGATCACTCCTCCTGCTGGAGTGAGTTATCCTACATCACTCTATCATCATTCCCTGATCACTCCTCCTGCTGGAGTTATCCTACATCACTCTATCCTCATTCCCTGATCACTCCTCCTGCTGGAGTGAGTTATCCTACATCACTCTATCCTCATTCCCTGATCACTCCTCCTGCTGGAGTGAGTTATCCTACATCACTCTATCCTCATTCCCTGATCACTCGTCCTGCTGGAGTGAGTTATCCTACATCACTCTATCCTCATTCCCTGATCACTCCTCCTGCTGGAGTGAGTTATCCTACATCACTCTATCATCATTCCCTGATCACTCCTCCTGCTGGAGTTATCCTACATCACTCTATCCTCATTCCCTGATCACTCCTCCTGCTGGAGTGAGTTATCCTACATCACTCTATCCTCATTCCTTGATCACTCCTCCTGCTGGAGTGAGTTATCCTACATCACTCTATCCTCATTCCCTGATCACTCCTCCTGCTGGAGTTATCCTACATCACTCTATCCTCATTCCCTGATCGCTCCTCCTGCTCGAGTGAGTTATCCTACATCACTCTATCCTCATTCCCTGATCGCTCCTCCTGCTGGAGTGAGTAATCCTACATCACTCTATCTTCATTCCCTGATCACTCCTCCTGCTGGAGTGAGTTATCCTACATCACTCTATCCTCATTCCCTGATCACTCCTCCTGCTGGAGTGAGTTATCCTACATCACTCTATCCTCATTCCCTGATCGCTCCTCCTGCTGGAGTGAGTTATCCTACATCACTCTATCCTCATTCCCTGATCGCTCCTCCTGCTGGAGTGAGTTATCCTACATCACACTATCCTCATTCCCTGATCACTCCTCCTGCTGGAGTGAGTAATCCTACATCACTCTATCCTCATTCCCTGATCACTCCTCCTGCTGGAGTGAGTTATCCTACATCACTCTATCATCATTCCCTGATCACTCCTCCTGCTGGAGTGAGTTATCCTACATCACTCTATCATCATTCCCTGATCACTCCTCCTGCTGGAGTGAGTAATCCTACATCACTCTATCCTCATTCCCTGATCACTCCTCCTGCTGGAGTGAGTAATCCTACATCACTCTATCCTCATTCCCTGATCACTCCTCCTGCTGGAGTGAGTTATCCTACATCACTCTATCATCATTCCCTGATCACTCCTCCTGCTGGAGTGAGTAATCCTACATCACTCTATCCTCATTCCCTGATCGCTCCTCCTGCTGGAGTGAGTTATCCTACATCACTCTATCCTCATTCCCTGATCGCTCCTCCTGCTGGAGTGAGTTATCCTACATCACTCTATCCTCATTCCCTGATCACTCCTCCTGCTGGAGTGAGTAATCCTACATCACTCTATCCTCATTCCCTGATCGCTCCTCCTGCTGGAGTGAGTTATCCTACATCACTCTATCTTCATTCCCTGATCACTCCTCCTGCTGGAGTGAGTTATCCTACATCACTCTATCCTCATTCCCTGATCACTCCTCCTGCTGGAGTGAGTTATCCTACATCACTCTATCCTCATTCCCTGATCACTCCTCCTGCTGGAGTGAGTAATCCTACATCACTCTATCCTCATTCCCTGATCACTCCTCCTGCTGGAGTGAGTAATCCTACATCACTCTATCCTCATTCCCTGATCACTCCTCCTGCTGGAGTGAGTTATCCTACATCACTCTATCATCATTCCCTGATCACTCCTCCTGCTGGAGTGAGTAATCCTACATCACTCTATCCTCATTCCCTGATCACTCCTCCTGCTGGAGTGAGTTATCCTACATCACTCTATCCTCATTCCCTGATCACTCCTCCTGCTGGAGTGAGTAATCCTACATCACTCTATCCTCATTCCCTGATCACTCCTCCTGCTGGAGTGAGTTATCCTACATCACTCTATCATCATTCCCTGATCACTCCTCCTGCTGGAGTTATCCTACATCACTCTATCCTCATTCCCTGATCACTCCTCCTGCTGGAGTGAGTTATCCTACATCACTCTATCCTCATTCCCTGATCACTCCTCCTGCTGGAGTGAGTTATCCTACATCACTCTATCATCATTCCCTGATCACTCCTCCTGCTGGAGTTATCCTACATCACACTATCCTCATTCCCTGATCGCTCCTCCTGCTCGAGTGAGTTATCCTACATCACTCTATCCTCATTCCCTGATCGCTCCTCCTGCTGGAGTGAGTAATCCTACATCACTCTATCTTCATTCCCTGATCACTCCTCCTGCTGGAGTGAGTTATCCTACATCACTCTATCCTCATTCCCTGATCACTCCTCCTGCTGGAGTGAGTTATCCTACATCACTCTATCCTCATTCCCTGATCGCTCCTCCTGCTGGAGTGAGTTATCCTACATCACTCTATCCTCATTCCCTGATCGCTCCTCCTGCTGGAGTGAGTTATCCTACATCACACTATCCTCATTCCCTGATCACTCCTCCTGCTGGAGTGAGTAATCCTACATCACTCTATCCTCATTCCCTGATCACTCCTCCTGCTGGAGTGAGTTATCCTACATCACTCTATCATCATTCCCTGATCACTCCTCCTGCTGGAGTGAGTAATCCTACATCACTCTATCCTCATTCCCTGATCACTCCTCCTGCTGGAGTGAGTTATCCTACATCACTCTATCCTCATTCCCTGATCACTCCTCCTGCTGGAGTGAGTAATCCTACATCACTCTATCCTCATTCCCTGATCACTCCTCCTGCTGGAGTGAGTTATCCTACATCACTCTATCATCATTCCCTGATCACTCCTCCTGCTGGAGTTATCCTACATCACTCTATCCTCATTCCCTGATCACTCCTCCTGCTGGAGTGAGTTATCCTACATCACTCTATCCTCATTCCCTGATCACTCCTCCTGCTGGAGTGAGTTATCCTACATCACTCTATCATCATTCCCTGATCACTCCTCCTGCTGGAGTTATCCTACATCACACTATCCTCATTCCCTGATCGCTCCTCCTGCTCGAGTGAGTTATCCTACATCACTCTATCCTCATTCCCTGATCGCTCCTCCTGCTGGAGTGAGTAATCCTACATCACTCTATCTTCATTCCCTGATCACTCCTCCTGCTGGAGTGAGTTATCCTACATCACTCTATCCTCATTCCCTGATCACTCCTCCTGCTGGAGTGAGTTATCCTACATCACTCTATCCTCATTCCCTGATCGCTCCTCCTGCTGGAGTGAGTTATCCTACATCACACTATCCTCATTCCCTGATCACTCCTCCTGCTGGAGTGAGTAATCCTACATCACTCTATCCTCATTCCCTGATCACTCCTCCTGCTGGAGTGAGTTATCCTACATCACTCTATCATCATTCCCTGATCACTCCTCCTGCTGGAGTGAGTAATCCTACATCACTCTATCCTCATTCCCTGATCACTCCTCCTGCTGGAGTGAGTTATCCTACATCACTCTATCCTCATTCCCTGATCGCACCTCCTGCTGGAGTGAGTTATCCTACATCACTCTATCCTCATTCCCTGATCGCTCCTCCTGCTGGAGTGAGTTATCCTACATCACTCTATCCTCATTCCCTGATCACTCCTCCTGCTGGAGTGAGTAATCCTACATCACTCTATCCTCATTCCCTGATCGCTCCTCCTGCTGGAGTGAGTTATCCTACATCACTCTATCCTCATTCCCTGATCACTCCTCCTGCTGGAGTGAGTTATCCTACATCACTCTATCCTCATTCCCTGATCACTCCTCCTGCTGGAGTGAGTAATCCTACATCACTCTATCCTCATTCCCTGATCACTCCTCCTGCTGGAGTGAGTAATCCTACATCACTCTATCCTCATTCCCTGATCACTCCTCCTGCTGGAGTGAGTTATCCTACATCACTCTATCCTCATTCCCTGATCACTCCTGCTGGAGTGAGTAATCCTACATCACTCTATCCTCATTCCCTGATCGCTCCTCCTGCTGGAGTGAGTTATCCTACATCACTCTATCCTCATTCCCTGATCGCTCCTCCTGCTGGAGTGAGTTATCCTACATCACTCTATCCTCATTCCCTGATCACTCCTCCTGCTGGAGTGAGTTATCCTACATCACTCTATCCTCATTCCCTGATCGCTCCTCCTGCTGGAGTGAGTTATCCTACATCACTCTATCCTCATTCCCTGATCGCTCCTCCTGCTGGAGTGAGTTATCCTACATCACTCTATCCTCATTCCCTGATCACTCCTCCTGCTGGAGTGAGTTATCCTACATCACTCTATCCTCATTCCCTGATCACTCCTCCTGCTGGAGTGAGTTATCCTACATCACTCTATCCTCATTCCCTGATCACTCCTCCTGCTGGAGTGAGTTATCCTACATCACACTATCCTCATTCCCTGATCACTCCTCCTGCTGGAGTGAGTTATCCTACATCACTCTATCCTCATTCCCTGATCACTCCTCCTGCTGGAGTGAGTTATCCTACATCACTCTATCCTCATTCCCTGATCACTCCTCCTGCTGGAGTGAGTTATCCTTCATCACACTATCCTCATTCCCTGATCACTCCTCCTGCTGGAGTGAGTAATCCTACATCACTCTATCCTCATTCCCTGATCACTCCTCCTGCTGGAGTGAGTAATCCTACATCACTCTATCTTCATTCCCTGATCACTCCTCCTGCTGGAGTGAGTTATCCTACATCACTCTATCCTCATTCCCTGACCACTCCTCCTGCTGGAGTGAGTTATCCTACATCACACTATCCTCATTCCCTGATCGCTCCTCCTGCTGGAGTGAGTTATCCTACATCACTCTATCCTCATTCCCTGATCGCTCCTCATGCTGGAGTGAGTTATCCTACATCACTCTATCCTCATTCCCTGATCGCTCCTCATGCTGGAGTGAGTTATCCTACATCACTCTCCTCCTGCTGGAGTGAGTTATCCTTCATCACTCTATCCTCATTCCCTGATCACTCCTCCTGCTGGAGTGAGTTATCCTACATCACTCTATCCTCATTCCCTGATCGTTCCTCCTGCTGGAGTGAGTTATCCTACATCACACTATCCTCATTCCCTGATCGCTCCTCCTGCTGGAGTGAGTTATCCTACATCACTCTATCCTCATTCCCTGATCGCTCCTCCTGCTGGAGTGAGTTATCCTACATCACTCTATCCTCATTCCCTGATCACTCCTCCTGCTGGAGTGAGTTATCCTACATCACTATATCCTCATTCCCTGATCGCTCCTCCTGCTGGAGTGAGTTATCCTACATTACACTATCCTCATTCCCTGATCGCTCCTCCTGCTGGAGTGAGTTATCCTTCATCACACTATCCTCATTCCCTGATCGCTCCTCCTGCTGGAGTGAGTTATCCTACATCACTCTATCCTCATTCCCTGATCACTCCTCCTGCTGGAGTTATCCTACATCACACTATCCTCATTCCCTGATCACTCCTCCTGCTGGAGTGAGTTATCCTACATCACACTATCCTCATTCCCTGATCACTCCTCCTGCTGGAGTGAGTTATCCTTCATCACACTATCCTCATTCCCTGATCGCTCCTCCTGCTGGAGTGAGTTATCCTACATCACTCTATCCTCATTCCCTGATCACTCCTCCTGCTGGAGTTATCCTACATCACACTATCCTCATTCCCTGATCACTCCTCCTGCTGGAGTGAGTTATCCTACATCACACTATCCTCATTCCCTGATCACTCCTCCTGCTGGAGTGAGTTATCCTACATCACTCTATCCTCATTCCCTGATCACTCCTCCTGCTGGAGTGAGTAATCCTACATCACTCTATCCTCATTCCCTGATCACTCCTCCTGCTGGAGTGAGTTATCCTACATCACTCTATCCTCATTCCCTGATCACTCCTCCTGCTGGAGTGAGTTATCCTTCATCACACTATCCTCATTCCCTGATCACTCCTCCTGCTGGAGTGAGTTATCCTACATCACACTATCCTCATTCCCTGATCACTCCTCCTGCTGGAGTGAGTTATCCTACATCACACTATCCTCATTCCCTGATCACTCCTCCTGCTGGAGTGAGTTATCCTACATCACTCTATCCTCATTCCCTGATCACTCCTCCTGCTGGAGTGAGTTATCCTACATCACACTATCCTCATTCCCTGATCGCTCCTCCTGCTGGAGTGAGTTATCCTTCATCACACTATCCTCATTCCCTGATCACTCCTCCTGCTGGAGTGAGTAATCCTACATCACTCTATCCTCATTCCCTGATCGCTCCTCCTGCTGGAGTGAGTTATCCTACATCACACTATCCTCATTCCCTGATCACTCCTCCTGCTGGAGTGAGTTATCCTTCATCACACTATCCTCATTCCCTGATCGCTCCTCCTGCTGGAGTGAGTTATCCTTCATCACACTATCCTCATTCCCTGATCACTCCTCCTGCTGGAGTGAGTTATCCTACATCACTCTATCCTCATTCCCTGATCACTCCTCCTGCTGGAGTGAGTTATCCTACATCACACTATCCTCATTCCCTGATCACTCCTCCTGCTGGAGTGAGTTATCCTTCATCACACTATCCTCATTCCCTGATCGCTCCTCCTGCTGGAGTGAGTTATCCTTCATCACTCTATCCTCATTCCCTGATCACTCCTCCTGCTGGAGTGAGTTATCCTACATCACTCTATCCTCATTCCCTGATCACTCCTCCTGCTGGAGTGAGTTATCCTACATCACTCTATCCTCATTCCCTGATCACTCCTCCTGCTGGAGTGAGTTATCCTTCATCACACTATCCTCATTCCCTGATCACTCCTCCTGCTGGAGTGAGTTATCCTACATCACACTATCCTCATTCCCTGATCACTCCTCCTGCTGGAGTGAGTTATCCTACATCACACTATCCTCATTCCCTGATCACTCCTCCTGCTGGAGTGAGTTATCCTACATCACTCTATCCTCATTCCCTGATCACTCCTCCTGCTGGAGTGAGTTATCCTACATCACACTATCCTCATTCCCTGATCGCTCCTCCTGCTGGAGTGAGTTATCCTTCATCACACTATCCTCATTCCCTGATCACTCCTCCTGCTGGAGTGAGTAATCCTACATCACTCTAACCTCATTCCCTGATCGCTCCTCCTGCTGGAGTGAGTTATCCTACATCACACTATCCTCATTCCCTGATCACTCCTCCTGCTGGAGTGAGTTATCCTTCATCACACTATCCTCATTCCCTGATCGCTCCTCCTGCTGGAGTGAGTTATCCTTCATCACACTATCCTCATTCCCTGATCACTCCTCCTGCTGGAGTGAGTTATCCTTCATCACACTATCCTCATTCCCTGATCACTCCTCCTGCTGGAGTGAGTTATCCTACATCACACTATCCTCATTCCCTGATCACTCCTCCTGCTGGAGTGAGTTATCCTACATCACACTATCCTCATTCCCTGATCACTCCTCCTGCTGGAGTGAGTAATCCTACATCACTCTATCCTCATTCCCTGATCACTCATGCTCATTTACTCTTCTTTCTTTCCTCAGGCATTTTAAGCAGCAGAAAGACAATCCTGATGTCAACTGGAAGGTGAGCAGTTTTTTTGTTTCGGAATTTAGTTTTACAGTCGTGTGTAGGGGCCTGTGATAAATTTTGTTGAAAATGTTGTGTATGAATTTATATACATTTATGTAAGTTTATGTGTTCCTTTAAAAATGTAATGAGGTGGGCTGTACCTATTATGTCAGAGTTTTAGTTAGACTAGTCAGGTGAGGGTGTGGCCAGTCGGGGAACGGGACACAGTTTTGAGACTGTGCGGGAGATTTGATCGGTCTCTGATTTTCTTTACTTGTTTTACGAATTTACGATTGTTTGCAAAAGAAAGTTTATGAAACACGCGTCAACTATATTTCCTCGACGGAAAGATGGTCACTTCAGTCATGAATTATCATTATTTTTGATAATTTAATTTGTGTGTCTCAGCTACCGGAGGAGTTCTCCGTGGCGTACGGAGCGGGACAGGGAGAGCTGGAGGTTGGAGGAGTGTTTCTGCGCATCTTCATCGCTCAGCCCGGATGGGTTCTGCGGAAGCCCAGAGAGTTCCTGGTGTCGTTGATGGACACTCTGACGGCCCTACTGGAGAAGAACAACCCCAGTGTGAGTGTGACTACAGACACGGGTGTGTGTATGGGTGTGTTCTCCTGACGGGTGTGTTCTCCTGACGGGTGAGTTCTCCTGACGGGTGTGTTCTCCTGACGGGTGTGTTCTCCTGACGGGTGTGTTCTCCTGACGGGTGTGTTCTCCTGACGGGTGTGTTCTCCTGACGGGTGTGTTCTCCTGACGGGTGTGTTCTCCTGACGGGTGTGTTCTCCTGACGGGTGTGTTCTCCTGACGGGTGTGTTCTCCTGACGGGTGTGTTCTCCTGACGGGTGTGTTCTCCTGACCGGTGTGTTCTCCTGACCGGTGTGTGTACGGATGTGTTCTCCTGACGGGTGTGTTCTCCTGACGGGTGTGTGTACGGGTGTGTTCTCCTGACGGGTGTGTGTACGGGTGTGTTCTCCTGACGGGTGTGTGTACGGGTGTGTTCTCCTGGCGGGTGTGTACGGGTGTGTTCTCCTGACGGGTGTGTGTTCTCCTCAGGGCGAGGCGCTGGAGACGGTCACCACCGCAGCAGTGTGTCTCTTCAGCACACACACTCAGCTGGCGGATCAGGTGCCTCCTCTCGGGCATCTCCCGCGGGTGCTGACGGCGCTCGCACACAAGAACAACGCTGTGCCCAAGAGTGCCATCAGACTCATACACGTGCTGTCAGACAACGAGGTGCTGCACACACACACACACTCTCCCTCACACACACACACTCTTACTGTGATTGTCAGAACCGGAAGCTTGTTTCTGCCACGCAATACATAAAGGTTATTGAGACTTTTTATCTCACAATTCTAAATTCTTGAACTTGCTTTTTGTTTTATGAACTAGTTTATGACTCAAAAAAATGTTGTGGCGTAAACAAGCTCCATAGTTCTAATAATATACTAAGTATATAAGTATACTAATATACTACTTATATATCAAGTAATTATAAATAAGTAATAAGTGCTGAGTAATGTGGTGTGTGTTGCTGCTGCAGCTGTGTGTGGCTGAAGTGTTTATAGTAATAAGTGTGTGTGTGTTGCTGCAGCTGTGTGTGCGGATAATAAGTGTGTGTGTGTTGCTGCAGTTGTGTGTGTGGATATTAAGTGTGTGTGTGTTGCTGCAGTTGTGTGTGTGGATATTAAGTGTGTGTGTTGCTGCAGTTGTGTGTGTGGATATTAAGTGTGTGTGTGTTGCTGCAGCTGTGTGTGTGGATATTAAGTGTATGTGTGTTGCTGCAGTTGTGTGTGCGGATAATAAGTGTGTGTGTGTTGCTGCAGCTGTGTGTGTGGATATTAAGTGTATGTGTGTTGCTGCAGCTGTGTGTGCGGATAATAAGTGTGTGTGTGTTGCTGCAGTTGTGTGTGTGGATATTAAGTGTGTGTGTGTTGCTGCAGTTGTGTGTGTGGATATTAAGTGTGTGTGTTGCTGCAGTTGTGTGTGTGGATATTAAGTGTGTGTGTGTTGCTGCAGCTGTGTGTGTGGATATTAAGTGTATGTGTGTTGCTGCAGTTGTGTGTGTGGATATTAAGTGTGTGTGTGTTGCTGCAGCTGTGTGTGCGGATAATAAGTGTGTGTGTGGATATTAAGTGTGTGTGTGTTGCTGCAGCTGTGTGTGCGGATAATAAGTGTGTGTGTGTTGCTGCAGCTGTGTGTGGCCGAAGTGCTTATAGTAATAATAAGTGTGTGTGTGTGTGTTGCTGCAGTTGTGTGTGTGGATATTAAGTGTGTGTGTGTTGCTTCAGGTGTGTGTGTGGATATTAAGTGTGTGTGTGTTGCTGCAGCTGTGTGTGCGGATAATAAGTGTGTGTGTGTTGCTGCAGTTGTGTGTGCGCTCCATGGCGGCTCTGGAGGCCATCGGGCCGCTGATGACGGGGATGAAGCTCAGGGCTGATATGGCAGGATTGGCCTGTGAGGCTCTGAACCGCATGTTCCAGCGAGAGCAGAACGAGCTTGTCTCTCAGGTGACCCACACACTCTCTCTCTCACTCTCTCACACACACACACACACACACACAGAGAGAACGAGCTCGTGGCTCAGGTGACCGGAGCAGCCTCACAATCTTCATCGCATTTACAGGACGCTCTGGATGGCTCTGGAACTGAAATCGCTATATCTATGCATATATAATATTATATATATATTTCTATTCTGCTTATCGATTTCTAATTTTGATTCCAATAAGGTAAAAAAAAAAAAAATATATATATATATATATATATATATATATATATATATATCATTCACATTTAGTCTTATTGCAGAACATTTAATTGTAGCTGAATCTCACAGGCCTTCAGCACCTGATCATGCCGCCAGCGGTAGCGGCTCCCCCAGAGCTGGCGAGTCGTTCCTACCCCAGGTGTGGAGATGTTCCGGGCTAGGAAGGACATCATAGACTGCTCGGACCAAGAACTTGATCTGTTGTGGATCTGCCTGCCAGATCTCGGTCCAAGAGATCTTCTTTTCCAGCGCACCCTCCCACCTCGTCCATGCTCCCTGCTGCCAACCAAAGCCCTGTGTCTCAGCCGGGACTCTGCTATCTCTAGGCCTTCCTGTGCTCTCCACTTCCTACCTTCCTTAGAGTCCCGATAGAGTAGTGACTCTCTGGTGCGAGAGACCTGAAACTCCTCGTTGAGGCTGCTAAACTGGAGCTCCTTGATGCTACTGTCAAAGACACTACTAACTAAAAATATTCAAATATTGCAAAGAGAATAACTGAGATGGTGCACCAGTTATGATCCCCTTTTCAAGCAGGGGCCATTCTGATGTTAAGTTCCCCAAAGTGACTCTAAGCCTGAAGTTCCTGTAGTAGTTCAGGATGAGGTCCTTTACCTTACTAGGTGTGTAGTGGCGATCCAGGGTTGTCTCAACGAACTTGTGGGGAATGGAGCCGTATGCTTTGGCAAGGTCAAGCCAAAGCACCACTGTGTCTCCCTTTCCTTCTCGAGCCTCTCTGATCAGCTGTGACACAACCCCAGTGTGTTCTAGGCAACCCAGCACTCCTGGAATGCGACCTTTTTGCACAAAGGTGTCGATGTAACCATTCTTGCGGAGGAAGTCTGTCATCCGTCGGGCTAGGACAGTGTTTCCCAACCGGGGTGCCGTCTGACGAGAGCAGGGGTGCCGTGTAAAAGTCCTTCAAAAAATTTTTTTTTATGCCACAAAATGTAGAAACTTTTCTAAGGGTGCCATGACAGAAAAAAGGTTGGAAAACACTGGGCTTGGATACTGAAGAAGATCTTCCCCTCCACGCTTAGATCTGAACTGCTCCAGTTTGGTTGAGTTTTCCTCCTCCGGTATCCAGAGCCCCCTCCGCATGCCCCTACTGGTCTGCTACTGTGCCCCTACTGGTCTGCTACTGTGCCCCTACTGGTCTGCTACTGTGCCCCTACTGGTCTGCTACTATGCCCCTACTGGTCTGCTACTGTGCCCCTACTGGTCTGCTACTGTGCCCCTACTGGTCTGCTACTGTGCCCCTACTGGTCTGCTACTGTGCCCGTACTGGTCTGCTACTGTGCCCCTACTGGTCTGCTACTGTGCCCCTACTGGTCTGCTACTGTGCCCCTACTGGTCTGCTACTGTGCCCGTACGCCACACTACTCGCAAGATCTTCCATAGGATCTTGAGGAGCTCAGGGCAACGCTTATACACCTTGTAGGGTACAAACACAGATCTCTTCCTTGCGCTCTCTCTCTCTCTCTCTCTCTCTCTCTCTCTCTCTCTCTCTCTCTCTCTCTCTCTCCGCCTCCTCTTCTCTACGCAGGGTCATACCTTCCTTCCTAATGCTGTGGCAGAGCTCTGCGAGTGGCGGTTTCTCCTCCTCAGTTGCTGCCTTGAACTGTTTTGCCAAAGCTCGAAGCTCTTGCTGCAGCTGGCAGATCTTGTCTGCCCTTCGGTTCATTGTGTAGTTCGATCTGTTGGTCTTGCAACCTCTCTGTTGTGAAGCTGACAATGATGGTAGTCACTGTCTGAAGCCGTTTATCTGCATCTCCTTTTGCTGTGGTGGTAATGAGTCTTGCGGTATACTTGTCAAGATTGCTCTATACCTTGTGCTGGTTTTCCGCAGTCCACTTGATCCGAGGCTGAACTACTCTGTCTGGAGCCGAAGAGTTTTGTGCTTGGAGGTCCTGGGCACTGTGGGGTGTCTCCAGGCCGGGCTCCTCCTGCGTCTCCCCAGAAGTAACTTCTGTGCATTGCACTGTGCTCTCCTGCACCATGCATTTCATCTTGGCCTGATGAATTTTAAGGCCGCGTTCATTCTTGCAGAGCTTGCCCCTCTCGGGCTCCTCTGGGTGTATGACTCTGTTGGTAAATCTGTAGCTTTGTGGGGTTCCTCCTCTCAGAAGATGCAGGTTTATTTTAGGTACGGCAGCAGGAATATTAGGCTGCTGTCACTTTAAGAGCTGCACAGATCCAATATACTCTTATACACGCCTGTAGCACAGAAAACAGTCGTCTCTCACTTGAATGGTTTAGTCATATTGAAATGCTCTCAAAGGAATCGAAATTTTATTTTTATAACAAGCTGACCTTAATTGGTGACTTTTTTTTTTTTTTAATTAATGTGTTATTAATGTGTGTGTGTGTGTGTGTGTTCAGGCTCTTAGAGTGGAGCTGGTGCCGTATCTTCTCAAGCTGTTGGAGGGCATCGGGTTGGAGACTCTTGAAAACCCTTCAGCAACCAAAGCTCAGATCGTCAAAGCGCTGAAGTCCATGACCCGCAGCCTGCAGTTCGGAGAGCAGGTATTATCATCATCATCATCATCATCATCATCATGCTTCAGCCACAGTCAGAACACAACTCATGCTGTGATTCTGCTACAGGTCAATGAAATCCTGTCTCGTTCCACTGTGTGGAGTGCCTTCAAAGACCAGAAACACGACCTCTTCATCTCCGACTCCCAGACAGCAGGTTATCTGACGGGTGAGTCCAGCGCACGTTCAGTCTCTGAGAAGCCGGTTTACAGTAATGCACTTACAGTGGAAGTGTGTGAGCGAGACATGTAGACGTGAACGAGCTTCTGTCCCGTGTTAACGTGTTATGTCTGTGCTTTTAAAAGTGTGTGTCAGAAGGTTAACCTCTGCAGTTTGCTCCACAGACTTCTGTCTTCATTGCATTGCAGTGCACTGTTTATGTGCTTGTTTTTGAGTGGCATTTAACTCGTTTTGACATGTAACGAGTGTAGACTGTGTCTTTGTATCAGTACTGATCTGAACTGCTCTGTCGTTCCTCTGCGTCTGCTGGTTCTAACATCTGCTTGCTTCCCTCTCTCTCTCTCTCTCTCTCTCTCTCTCTCTCTCTCTCTCTCTCTCTCTCTCTCTCTCTCTCTCTCTCTCTCTCTCTCTGTGTCTCTCTCTCTCTCTCTCTCCCCATCACCTCTCCCTCTCTGCTGTATTATCTCTGGGACTCTTCAGGTGTGTCCACTCCTTCTCTCCTGGCCGCCAGTAGTCCGCTGCGCACTGGCCTTTAGTCTCCCACCCTCCTCTCTTTCACTTTAAAGCAGGTACACTCTCTTTCTGATGACTTCATCTGCGTTTCCATCTGCATCTCCACCTTCACATGCAGCACTGCTGGTGTTTCGATGTTTTTTTTTTTTTCTATTCAAGCGAGTGATCAGTACAGAACATTTCATCCATTACAAAAATGATAAATGTCATCATTTTACATTTTACTGCATGATTAATTGGAATGAAACTGAAATCTGGATGTGGCTTAATGTGATGTTTTATATCTCAATGGCTGTGATTATTATATGTGCTGCGTGTTTCAGAGTGAAAGCTCACCGTCATCGGTGTTGATGACAGTGTTGACGATGACGACTGTTCATCTTCGCGAGCAGCTCTGCAGTATTTTCAGCGGTTCAAGCGACGGTGTTGATGATGGCAGTGTTAATGGCGGCGTTGACAATGACGAAGGTGTTGATGACGGTGTTGACGATGACGAAGGTGTTAATGGCGGCGTTGATGCTGAAGGTGTTGTTGGCGGCGTTGGCGATGACGAAGGTGTTGATGACGGTGTTGCCGATGACGAAGGTGTTGATGACGGTTTTGACGATGACGAAGGTGTTGATGACGTGTTGATGATGACGAAGGTGTTGATGGCGGCGGTGATGATGACGAAGGTGTTGATGACGGTGTTGACGATGACGAAGGTGTTGATGACGGTGTTGACGATGACTACTGTTCATCTTCGCGAGCAGCTCCGCAGTATTTTCAGTGGTTCAAGCGACGGTGTTGATGATGGCAGTGTTAATGGCGGTGTTGACGATGACGAAGGTGTTGATGGCGGCGTTGATGATGACGAAGGTGTTAATGGTGGCGTTGACTATGACGAAGGTGTTGATGACGGTGTTGATGACGGTGTTGACGATGACGAAGGTGTTGATGACGGTGCTGACGATGACGAAGGTGTTGATGACGGTGTTGACGATGACGAAGGTGTTGATGACGGTGTTGCAGAAGGTGTTGATGACGGTGTTGACGATGACGACTCTGCGAGCAGCTCATGATCCGCCAGTGTTTTCAGCGTCTCAGAGCATCTCGGTTCGAGCAACGATGGCGGTGTTGATGGCAATGTTGACGATGAACGTGTTCACGATCGCGATGTTGACTGACGACTGTGTGACTGATGGTTTTGACGATGACCACGTTGATGACGGTGTTGACAACGGCGGTGTTGATGGTTTTGACTATGACGGCGGTGTTGATGGTGTTGACTATGACGGCGGTGTTGGCAACGGCGATGACAGTGTTTTCAGCGTCTCAGAGCGTCTCGGTTCAAGCGACGGTGTTGATGATGGCGGCGTTGACGATGACTGTTGATGGTGTTGACGATGATGACAGTGTTGACGACTCCGCGAGCAGCTCATGATCCGCCAGTGTTTTCAGCGTCTCGGAGCATCTCGGTTCGAGCAACGGTGGCGGTGTTGATGGCAATGTTGACGATGAACGTGTTCACGATCGCGGTGTTGACTGACGACTGTGTGACTGATGGTGTTGACAATGACCGCGTTGATGGCAGTGTTGGCGGTGTTGACTGACGACGGTGTTTTCACCGTATAACTGTGTGTCTGACGGTGTTGATAGCAGTGTTGTGACTGACAGTGTTGACGATGACGGTGGATGATGATGATGATGATGATGATGATGATGATGATGATGATGACGACAGTGTTGACGATGATGACGTGTTGATGACGTTGATGATGACGGTGTTGACGATTGACTGTGTTGATGACGAGGTTGATGACGGTGTTGACGATTGACAGTGTTGACGGGTGTTGATGACGATGATGATGACGGTGTTGACGGGTGTTGATGACGGTGTTGACGATTGACGCGTTGATGACGAGGTTGATGACGATGATGATGACGGTGTTGACGATGGACAGTGTTGACGGGTGTTGATGACGATGATGATGACGACGGTGTTGACGATTGACAGTGTTGACGGGTGTTGATGACGATGATGATGACGGTGTTGACGATTGACGGTGTTGACGATTGACGGTGTTGACGGGTGTTGATGACGATGATGATGACGGTGTTGACGATTGACAGTGTTGACGGGTGTTGATGACGATGATGATGACGGTGTTGACGATTGACAGTGTTGACGGGTGTTGATGACGATGATGATGACGGTGTTGACGATTGACGGTGTTGACGGGTGTTGATGACGATGATGATGACGGTGTTGACGATTGACAGTGTTGACGGGTGTTGATGACGATGATGATGACGACGGTGTTGACGATTGACAGTGTTGACGGTGTTGATGGCGATGATGATGACGACGGTGTTGACGATTGACAGTGTTGACGGTGTTGATGACGATGATGATGACGACGGTGTTGACGATTGACAGTGTTGACGGGTGTTGATGACGGTGTTGACGATTGACGCGTTGATGACGAGGTTGATGACGATGATGATGACGGTGTTGACGGGTGTTGATGACGATGATGATGACGGTGTTGACGATTGACAGTGTTGACGGGTGTTGATGATGATGATGACGACGGTGTTGACGATTGACAGTGTTGACGGGTGTTGATGACGATGATGATGACGGTGTTGACGATTGACGGTGTTGTTGACGGTGTTGACGATTGACGGTGTTGACGGGTGTTGATGACGATGATGATGACGGTGTTGACGATTGACAGTGTTGACGGGTGTTGATGACGATGATGATGATGACGGTGTTGACGATTGACAGTGTTGACGGGTGTTGATGACGATGATGATGACGGTGTTGACGATTGACGGTGTTGATGACGGTGTTGACGATTGACGGTGTTGACTGGTGTTGATGACGATGATGATGACGGTGTTGACAATTGACAGTGTTGACGGGTGTTGATGACGATGATGATGACGACGGTGTTGACGATTGACAGTGTTGACGGTGTTGATGATGACGACGGTGTTGACGATTGACAGTGTTGACGATGATGATGACGACGGTGTTGACGATTGACAGTGTTGACGGTGTTGATGACGATGATGATGACGGTGTTGATGACGGTGTTGACGATTGACAGTGTTGATGACGGTGTTGACGATTGACGGTGTTGACGGGTGTTGATGACGATGATGATGACGGTGTTGACGATTGACAGTGTTGACGGGTGTTGATGACGATGATGATGACGACGGTGTTGACGATTGACGGTGTTGACGGGTGTTGATGACGATGATGATGACGGTGTTGACGATTGACAGTGTTGACGGGTGTTGATGACGATGATGATGACGACGGTGTTGACGATTGACAGTGTTGACGGTGTTGATGGCGATGATGATGACGACGGTGTTGACGATTGACAGTGTTGACGGTGTTGATGACGATGATGATGACGACGGTGTTGACGATTGACAGTGTTGATGGTGTTGATGATGATGATGACGGTGTTGATGACGACTGTGTTGATGTTCAGGTCCAGGAGTGGCCGGCTATCTGACTGCAGGCACCGGCTCTACGGTCATCCCCAGCGTCCCACCGCCCGTAGACAACGACATCGGAGACCTGGGCTGAATTAGACTGACAGCATCAGACGGAGACGGACATCTGTCGGGAGCAGCACTGATCCTCCTGATCCTCGAGGACCGCAGATTCACTGATGGACAGATCGAGGGGACGGAGGGCTGGTCGTCTCCTCTCTCACTGCACTCGTGGTCTTTAGTGATTCCTTCTTTTTAATACATCAACACTTCTTCCTCTTTCATTTTATATTCAGTTGCGTCTCGTAAATCTTTTCTTTCCATGGAGAGCAGAATAGTTTACTTTTGTATTGAGATATTTTTATGCATTTGTTTGTTTTCTTCATTTTGAGTGAGCCGATGAATGGATCCGATACGGTGTCGTCTTCGTCTTCCGGCGTCTCGCGTTCAGCCCGTGTCTCAGCTGAAGTCTGTCCTCCGACAAATCTGCATTTTCTGTTTGATAACGCAGCCTTGCGGTTGAGAAGGATCCTGTGAAACTGATTATGATGTGAGAAGCGCACTGTCTGCAGTCTGTCCTGTTTCCCGCCTCTCTTCCCTCCTTCCCCAGAAAGCACTCGAATATTTATACCTATGATAAAGACCAACTGAAAATCAGCTTCTAAAAGGACAAAGAACAAATTGTACTGACTCTTGATTACAAATGTATGTGAACGACTAGTGCAATTGTGAAATGTTAAATGTAATATGCGTACATAAACTTTCTATATTGAATGTACATTAATAAAAAAATAAATCAGTTGCACTTGTACATAAAATTTTAAGAATAAAAGGGAATCCACATCTGTTTTTTGTTTGCAGTGTTTTGTGAACATGAAGAATTTCCCCAATTTAATTTTCCTGTCCAGTGTTTACATCTAATAACTGCAAACCAGAAGATTAAAATAATTTCTGTCTCCTCGTGCAGTTTTTATAATCGAGTCTCTTTATCCAGCTTATGGTTTTGTGAGCGAACGAAACCTGTAATTAATTACGATAAATACAAATATGATGAATACCAGGTTGCAGCATAACGACTGGCTATGTGCAGTTAATTAAATGTAAATGGCGGACACTGAAGCTTTGCACATTCAATAAAAAAAATCGCTCTTAGGTTAAAATAAGGTGGACAGAGAGAGGTCATAGGTCATGTTTGATGCATTATATTGTGTCTGCATTTACACTGCATGTCCACACGAGGGCGACAGATCTTCATATTACAGCCTCTGCTGCGCGCTTGGTTTTGAGATACATTCGTTCCCTGAATCCCCCAAAGTTACTCGTATAACATGCAGTGATGTGTGCCTCGTGTCATGTCATCTATAATGCCCAAGAAATCGGGATTTAACTAACATTAGCATCAGAAGCAAGTTGGTGTGGTTCATCATCAGTCTTTCGCTGACTTAAGTGCTGTGTGAGTGTGTGTGTTTGTGTGTGCGTGTGCGCGTGTGTGTGTGTGTGTGTGTGTGTGTGTGTGTGTGTGTGTGTGTGTGTGCGTGTGCGTGTGTGTGTGTGTGTGTGTGTGTGTGTGTGCTCAGACATTCCCTCGTCTCTGCAGGTGCTGGAAGACCCCTCTCACTCTTCAGTGACTCATCCAGACTCAGATCCGCGTGAGATCCAGCGTTCGCTCCCTGTGGGAATGACTCAGATGATCACTGATGAGGACTATCCTGCGGCAGTGGAACGGATTCAATATCTGTTTTCTCTTCATTAAGTGGTGTTAGACACACAATGCAATGGAACATTTGCTTTGGCAGTAAACCATGTTCACTGCATTACTAGACGCATTTATTGGTTTAAAACCGCATATAGTTTTTATTACATCGTGCTCTGGAATACTCTATTCTGATTGGTCAATGGCGACCTCTAGTGGACAGATATTTCCTAATAATCGAGGTCGGTCGCGGCAGCGCTGCGTATCAATCCGCTCCTCCGGATTGAGTGCGTTCACACTGAGAGTTGGCCGGCGAAACCTAAAGAAGTCGCTTGTTTACCGTGTTTTGTGTGTAATCTTAGCTTCTTGCGTTAATGGATAATGGACCATTTTGACCTCTGCTGTACAATGCTGTCGGATCCAGATATGGTAATTTCCTGATTATCAGCCACCAATCGTGAAAGTAAAATGGGCGATTTTTAACTCAAAATGCTGATCTCATTGGCTAATGCCAATTTCTGACATCGTGATTGGTTCAGAATCGTCACATAATAATAATAATAATAATAATAATAATAATTCATTACATTTATATAGCGCTTTTCTCGACACTCAAAGCGCTTTATATAGAAGGGGGGAATCTCCTCAACCACCACCAATGTGCAGCTCCAGCGGATGATGCGACGGCAGCCATATTGGCCAGAACGCCCACCACACACCAGCTCACTGGTGGAGAGGAGACCGAGTGATAGAGCCAATCAGTGTATATATATGGGGTTAGGAGGCCATGATGGACAGAGGCCACTGGGCAGATGTGGCCAGGACACCGGGGTTACACCGCTACTCTATCCGAAGGACATCCTGGGATGTTTAGTGACCACAGAGAGGCAGGACCTCGGTTTAACGTCTCATCCGAAGGACGGCGCTCTTTGTCAGTATAGTGTCCCCGTCTCTACACTGGGGCGTTTGGACCCGCACACACCACAGGGGGATCGCCCCCTGCTGGCCTAACTAACACCTCTACTAGCAGAGACCTGGTGTTCCCAGGAGTCTCCCATCCAGACACTGGCCAGCCTCAGCCCCGCTCAGCTCCAGTGGACACCGGTCTCGGGCTACTGGGGGATCCGGCTGCTTCATGACGCGCTCTGACATTTCATACTGGTTGTGTTTAAAAGTGTTGTGATGTTTTGGATGTTATGATCAGTGATGGATGAAGCAATAATGAGTTTTGGATGTTAAACACTGTTCTACCTAAAGCATATTGTCTGTAATTCATGGCTTTCAATAGAAACTAGTGGAATTTTGCCATAAAAATCTTTAAAGGCCGTTTTCTCAAAATGAGTGTTTTCTCACAGTCCGAGTGACGATGTTCCACTTCTGTAGCACCAAACTTCCCAGTCGTATTCCTAACTATATTGTGAAGGTTTGTCCAGAGGGATTGGTTGATACGTCATTCTTGGCCTGATTTATATGACATTTTATGCCTAAAAATATATAAAATCAATTTGTTAAGGCTGTTGGCAGTATTTTCTGATTTACAGGGTAACAAAAGGAGAAATTCATAATCCCCTCAGGTAATGTCTTTTCATTGAATATGTCAACAAAATGTATGCAAATTAGGGCATATTTAATTAGATATAGTTTGATTGGCATATTTAAACATAAAATTACAGAAAACTTGCAGTAAATGTTTTTCTCCTATTCACGTGAGTAATGAACTGGTGAAGAGTCATGGTGATATCTGTCAGTTAAACTCTTCACCTGTTCACCTGTCGTGTCTCGTCTCAATGAGCGCTCACTGATTCCAGCGTATCTCTGTCAGGACTGATGCTTTCTTCCAGTCAGAGAAGTGCGCACCTGCTGTGTCATATCTGTGTATCTGCGTTGACCTTTGACCTGAGGGCTCATATTTCCCCTGTTGAGAGTGGTCTGCTGAATGGTGTCTGTATGCGTGTAAAGCTTGAGATGTAGAAGCTCACGAGTGTGACGTTCATCTTCTCTGCAGCGTCTCATCCGCACACGGCTCTGCTCGCTCGGCACGGCCGGTCCAGGGCGATCCGGCGCGCACTTTAACCCCTGAGTGCCTGGAATAAGCCGCTCTGTAAACGTGTGCTGTGTGAGTTTGCACGTGTTCGTTCTGCGTCTCCAATGTGAGCGGCTCCAGGATTATATCATTCATCCGCGCAGATCCTGAAGCGCTCTCATCGTAACGGCCTCCATCTTCCAACGCAAGGGAACTCACAGGAACAAGCGACGTGCTGTCCTTTCCTCCGCTGTAATTGGTGAGTTTGAACTCCAGTTGTGACTCGTTACGTTAATGACACACACTCTTCTTCTCTGCTGGCGCAGTCGTGGAAGCTTTCCTCCAGAGCCGAGAGCTGGAGACGGCCATCGCTGACCCCAGACCGGCGCTCGTCCTCAGTCAATGACTCTCAGGACTGAACATATGGAAGCCTGTCTCTCTCTGCCTAAAGAGTTACACATGAAAAAGCTCATTGTGAGATAAAGTTAAGAATAAGAAACATTCTGAGATGGTTTGGAGATAAAATGTTACAGTCTCAAGGTATAAAGTCACACAGTGATGGACAGTCACAATCACATGAAGAAAGCTGCAGTGGTGGATGTAACATTGACTTAATGTTTGGCATCAAACTGAATTTATTTTCCAGTCCATAGAAGAAGAAAAAACATTGTGTTTTTCATATTTTAAATGGTGCATTATGATGTTTCCCAGCATGTCCAGTGGTCCCGACACACACTGACCGGTTGCTCACAGATGAGATCTCCTCTAGATGACCAGTTCTGGTTCTGAGATCTCCTCTAGATGACCAGTTCTGGTTCTGAGATCTCCTTTAGATGACCAGTTCTGGTTCTGAGATCTCCTCTAGATGACCAGTTCTGGTTCTGAGATCTCCTCTAGATGACCAGTTCTGGTTCTGAGATCTCCTCTGGATGACCAGTTCTGGTTCTGAGATCTCCTCTATGACCAGTTCTGGTTCTGAGATCTCCTCTGGATGACCAGTTCTGGTTCTGAGATCTCCTCTGGATGACCAGTTCTGGTTCTGAGATCTCCTCTATGACCAGTTCTGGTTCTGAGATCTCCTCTAGATGACCAGTTCTGGTTCTGAGATCTCCTCTATGACCAGTTCTGGTTCTGAGATCTCCTCTAGATGACCAGTTCTGGTTCTAAGATCTCCTCTGGATGACCAGTTCTGGTTCTGAGATCTCCTCTATGACCAGTTCTGGTTCTGAGATCTCCTCTGGATGACCAGTTCTGGTTCTGAGATCTCCTCTATGACCAGTTCTGGTTCTGAGATCTCCTCTATGACCAGTTCTGGTTCTGAGATCTCCTCTGGATGACCAGTTCTGGTTCTGAGATCTCCTCTGGATGACCAGTTCTGGTTCTGAGATCTCCTCTGGATGACCAGTTCTGGTTCTGAGATCTCCTCTAGATGACCAGTTCTGGTTCTGAGATCTCCTCTGGATGACCAGTTCTGGTTCTGAGATCTCCTCTAGATGACCAGTTCTGGTTCTGAGATCTCCTCTCGATGACCAGTTCTGGTTCTGAGATCTCCTCTAGATGACCAGTTCTGGTTCTGAGATCTCCTCTAGATGACCAGTTCTGGTTCTGAGATCTCCTCTAGATGACCAATGAACAGTTCTGGTTCTGAGATCTCCTCTCGATGACCAGTTCTGGTTCTGAGATCTCCTCTAGATGACCAATGAACAGTTCTGGTTCTGAGATCTCCTCTGGATGACCAGTTCTGGTTCTGAGATCTCCTCTGGATGACCAGTTCTGGTTCTGAGATCTCCTCTGGATGACCAGTTCTGGTTCTGAGATCTCCTCTAGATGACCAGTTCTGGTTCTGAGATCTCCTCTAGATGACCAGTTCTGGTTCTGATATCTCCTCTAGATGACCAGTTCTGGTTCTGAGATCTCCTCTGGATGACCAGTTCTGGTTCTGAGATCTCCTCTAGATGACCAGTTTTGGTTCTGAGATCTCCTCTGGATGACCAGTTCTGGTTCTGAGATCTCCTCTAGATGACCAGTTCTGGTTCTGAGATCTCCTCTGGATGACCAGTTCTGGTTCTGAGATCTCCTCTAGATGACCAGTTCTGATTCTGAGATCTCCTCTACATGACCAGTTCTCCTCTAGATGACCAGTTCTGGTTCTGAGATCTCCTCTAGATGACCGGTTCTGAGATCTCCTCTAGATGACCAGTTCTGGTTCTGAGATCTCCTCTAGATGACCAGTTCTGGTTCTGATATCTCCTCTAGATGACCAGTTCTGGTTCTGAGATCTCCTCTGGATGACCAGTTCTGGTTCTGAGATCTCCTCTGGATGACCAGTTCTGGTTCTGAGATCTCCTCTAGATGACCAGTTTTGGTTCTGAGATCTCCTCTGGATGACCAGTTCTGGTTCTGAGATCTCCTCTGGATGACCAGTTCTGGTTCTGAGATCTCCTCTGGATGACCAGTTCTGGTTCTGAGATCTCCTCTAGATGACCAGTTCTGGTTCTGAGATCTCCTCTAGATGACCAGTTCTGGTTCTGAGATCTCCTCTAGATGACCAATGAACAGTTCTGGTTCTGAGATCTCCTCTCAATGACCAGTTCTGGTTCTGAGATCTCCTCTCAATGACCAGTTCTGGTTCTGAGATCTCCTCTAGATGACCAGTTCTGGTTCTGAGATCTCCTCTCGATGACCAGTTCTGGTTCTGAGATCTCCTCTGGATGACCAGTTCTGGTTCTGAGATCTCCTCTGGATGACCAGTTCTGGTTCTGAGATCTCCTCTCGATGACCAGTTCTGGTTCTGATATCTCCTCTATGACCAGTTCTGGTTCTGAGATCTCCTCTATGACCAGTTCTGGTTCTGAGATCTCCTCTAGATGACCAATGACCAGTTCTGGTTCTGAGATCTCCTCTCGATGACCAGTTCTGGTTCTGAGATCTCCTCTTGATGACCAGTTCTGGTTCTGAGATCTCCTCTGGATGACCAGTTCTGGTTCTGAGATCTCCTCTAGATGACCAGTTCTGGTTCTGAGATCTCCTCTAGATGACCAGTTCTGGTTCTGAGATCTCCTCTGGATGACCAGTTCTGGTTCTGAGATCTCCTCTAGATGACCAGTTCTGGTTCTGAGATCTCCTCTCGATGACCAGTTCTGGTTCTGAGATCTCCTCTAGATGACCAGTTCTGGTTCTGAGATCTCCTCTCGATGACCAGTTCTGGTTCTGAGATCTCCTCTCGATGACCAGTTCTGGTTCTGAGATCTCCTCTAGATGACCAGTTCTGGTTCTGAGATCTCCTCTCGATGACCAGTTCTGGTTCTGAGATCTCCTCTCGATGACCAGTTCTGGTTCTGAGATCTCCTCTAGACAGAGGTGGGTAGTAACGAAGTACATTTACTTCGTTACATTTACTTGAGTATTTTTTGGGGAAAATTGTACTTTTAAGAGTAGATTTAAATGTGGGTACTTTTTACTTTTACTCGAGTACATTTCTAATAAAAAAACGGTACTTTTACTTCGTTACGTTGAGCGACGTTCCTCTCGTTACTTTATTTTAATGCAGTATGTGTTGTTAAATGCGTAGTTTATTCCAAGCGCGCTGTATCTTTTTTCTGGGCATGAGCGATGCTCAATTCACAAATGAATCACTCTTTTGAGTCGATTCTGTTCAAAGACTTCATCAAACAAGTGGGCAGATCTGTCTAAATCGGTTCGCGAATCAGTTTGTATGATCTGTTCAGTTTCCTACACGCACTGAATCGTCTGAAGCGCTTTCAATTCACACTCGACTCGGAGTCGTAACAGGAAGATTTAAGAACATTAAGAAAGCTGGATGAAGTGGCTGTGGACCTACAGTACAGTCAAGTGAAAGCAAATCTGCAAATGCATAATTTTTGCCAGCGATGAAGATCTCTATTATCTTCGTATGCTGAGGACGATATATCCTGTGGAACGAATATCGTTCCACAGGACGATATTCGATTTAATTTCATTCAGGTAATACATTTTACAACCAAACAGATTATTACAATATGATAGCACTACTTCAAAGTATGACATTACCCGTTTTTTGGACATAGGCCTATACATTACTTTATACAATAAATAAGCTACCATTGTCCACATATGAAATGAACACCCGCCATCCCGCGGTAATGTGTGTGTATTGCGCAGTGGCGTGCGAACTCAACTTGAAAACGAATGCCTTTGCCTGCCTTAGACACTGTTGACCAGTTTAAACATGCATGCAGAAATATACATTTGATTAGCTACATTTTGGAGAACAGACAGAAGAAGATCCGTCGATGTGCGTTTGATCGTCGTTTGTGTTCAGATGTTCAGTAGCGGTCAGCGCGAGCACATGTGAAGAGTTTTAACTCTTTCTTCTCTGTGTCAATGTTTCCCTTTACATGCCTTTAAATGCAAAACTCTGCAGATTCACTATATTTCGACATTGTCTAATAATCCAACTGTAGTTGTATAAGTTACTATTATACAAACCAAAGGACAGGCAATGATTTTCGGGCTACAGATGGCAGAAATAATGCTTGTCTCTTCTGTTTTTGTGGCAAAGATAGCCTATCTAATTATGATAATAATAGTCATTTAAAGGGGTCATGACATGTTTTTTTTTATTTTATTATTATGTTCCCTTAGGTGCAAATATAGTATTACTATAGTTTTTTTTACAAAAAACTTTTAAAATGTAGTGATTTATGACCTTTTCCCACCCCGTTTCTCATCCTCTGATTCAAACAGTCTGTTTTGGGGGGGTTTCCCCTTTAAGAGTTCAGTGTTAACGCCCACTGTTATGATTGGCTAACGTCAGTGCATGCATCAATTATTAACGCCCCCAGCCAGAACATTTGCGTATTCAGTGTATTTAAAAAGTAGTTTAAAGTTTTAAACACATTACTTACAGTTTGCGTCGTCGTTGTTGAGCCCAGAATAGTCGGCAAGGACTTATCTTTGAGCAACAGTTTTCTGGCAAAGCCAGCATCATTTTGGGATTTGTTCTCAAAACGGTCATCCTTCAAATGTATCTACAAACGCTTAAACTAACACTGCCGTGACTGAGACGTCCGCAAAAAATAAAGTGCATCCATTTTCCCCTGACGACTGGATCTTTCGCAGCGTATTCACAGATGTTGTTTGTCCACAGCCAGGAACAGCACATCTGTGGCATCGTCATTTCCCTGTACACAGACCCACTCGCTGTCCGTCGACTGAACACTTGTGAGGCGCGCGGCGCGCGGGCGCGACAACGATACGAAATGAGCGTAGTTGCCTTGCGCTTAAAGCGTTTCTGTCTTGTGCCTGGAGGCGGTCATATGCAAACGCTGGTACGTCACTTCGTACCGTGACGTCACTTCTTACCATGGATCCAGAACGAGCTGTATTTAGAGCTTGATTAAATAAATTATTCGTTTATAATGGGGAGGACGTCTTAAGCTATGAAACTTGCAGGACGTTTTAATGGTACAAAGACCTCTTATATACTAAAATATCAAGGGAAATTTGGTTTCTCATGTCATGACCCCTTTAAATAAAAAATATCTAAATAATATCATGTTTTATATATATATATATATCATATATAGGCCTATGATCCGAAGTAACTAACTATAGCTACTTGAGTAGTTTTCTCATTGGATACTTTTCTCATTGGATACTAATTATGATAATAATAGTCATTTAAATAAAAAATATCTAAATCATATCATGTTTTATATATATATCATATATATCGGCCTATGATCCGAAGTAACTAGTAACTAACTACTTGAGTAGTTTTCTCATTGGATACTTTTTTACTCTTACTCAAGTAACTATTAAGATTGTTACTTTTACTTTTACTTTGAGTAAATATTTCTAGAAGTACTTGTACTTTTACTTGAGTACAGTTTTTGGATACTCTACCCACCTCTGCCTCTAGATGACCAGTTCTTGTTCTGAGATCTCCTCTAGATGACCAGTTCTGGTTCTGAGATCTCCTCTAGATGACCAGTTCTGGTTCTGAGATCTCCTCTAGATGACCAATGACCAGTTCTGGTTCTGAGATCTCCTCTAGATGACCAATGACCAGTTCTGGTTCTGAGATCTCCTCTAGATGACCAGTTCTGGTTCTGAGATCTCCTCTGGATGACCAGTTCTGGTTCTGAGATCTCCTCTCGATGACCAGTTCTGGTTCTGAGATCTCCTCTCGATGACCAGTTCTGGTTCTGAGATCTCCTCTAGATGACCAGTTCTGGTTCTGAGATCTCCTCTCGATGACTAGTTCTGGTTCTGAGATCTCCTCTAGATGACCAGTTCTGGTTCTGAGATCTCCTCTCGATGACCAGTTCTGGTTCTGAGATCTCCTCTAGATGACCAGTTCTGGTTCTGAGATCTCCTCTAGATGACCAGTTCTGGTTCTGAGATCTCCTCTAGATGACCAATGAACAGTTCTGGTTCTGAGATCTCCTCTCGATGACCAGTTCTGGTTCTGAGATCTCCTCTAGATGACCAATGAACAGTTCTGGTTCTGAGATCTCCTCTCGATGACCAGTTCTGGTTCTGAGATCTCCTCTAGATGACCAGTTCTGGTTCTGAGATCTCCTCTCGATGACCAGTTCTGGTTCTGAGATCTCCTCTCGATGACCAGTTCTGGTTCTGAGATCTCCTCTAGATGACCAGTTCTGGTTCTGAGATCTCCTCTAGATGACCAGTTCTGGTTCTGAGATCTCCTCTAGATGACCAGTTCTGGTTCTGAGATATCCTCTAGATGACCAGTTCTGGTTCTGAGATATCCTCTAGATGACCAGTTCTGGTTCTGAGATCTCCTCTAGATGACCAGTTCTGGTTCTGAGATCTCCTCTAGATGACCAGTTCTGGTTCTGAGATCTCCTCTAGATGACCAGTTCTGGTTCTGAGATCTCCTCTAGATGACCAATGACCAGTTCTGGTTCTGAGATCTCCTCTAGATGACCAGTTCTGGTTCTGAGATCTCCTCTCGATGACCAGTTCTGGTTCTGAGATCTCCTCTTGATGACCAGTTCTGGTTCTGAGATCTCCTCTGGATGACCAGTTCTGGTTCTGAGATCTCCTCTAGATGACCAGTTCTGGTTCTGAGATCTCCTCTCGATGACCAGTTCTGGTTCTGAGATCTCCTCTAGATGACCAGTTCTGGTTCTGAGATCTCCTCTCGATGACCAGTTCTGGTTCTGAGATCTCCTCTCGATGACCAGTTCTGGTTCTGAGATCTCCTCTAGATGATCAGTTCTGGTTCTGAGATCTCCTCTAGATGACCAGTTCTGGTTCTGAGATCTCCTCTAGATGACCAATGACCAGTTCTGGTTCTGAGATCTCCTCTCGATGACCAGTTCTGGTTCTGAGATCTCCTCTAGATGACCAGTTCTGGTTCTGAGATCTCCTCTAGATGACCAGTTCTGGTTCTGAGATCTCCTCTAGATGACCAGTTCTGGTTCCGAGTTCTCCTCTAGATGACCAGTTCTGTTTCTGAGATCTCCTCTAGATGATCAGTTCTGGTTCTGAGATCTCCTCTAGATGACCAGTTCTGGTTCTGAGATATCCTCTAGATGACCAGTTCTGGTTCTGAGATATCCTCTAGATGACCAGTTCTGGTTCTGAGATCTCCTCTAGATGACCAGTTCTGGTTCTGAGATCTCCTCTAGATGGCCAGTTCTGGTTCTGAGATCTCCTCTAGATGACCAGTTCTGGTTCTGAGATCTCCTCTAGATGACCAGTTCTGGTTCTGAGATCTCCTCTAGATGACCAGTTCTGGTTCTGAGATCTCCTCTAGATGACCAGTTCTGGTTCTGAGATATCCTCTAGATGACCAGTTCTGGTTCTGAGATCTCCTCTAGATGACCAGTTCTGGTTCTGAGTTCTCCTCTAGATGACCAGTTCTGTTTCTGAGATCTCCTCTAGATGACCAGTTCTGGTTCTGAGATCTCCTCTGGATGACCAGTTCTGGTTCTGAGATCTCCTCTGGATGACCAGTTCTGGTTCTGAGATCTCCTCTATGACCAGTTCTGGTTCTGAGATCTCCTCTGGATGACCAGTTCTGGTTCTGAGATCTCCTCTATGACCAGTTCTGGTTCTGAGATCTCCTCTATGACCAGTTCTGGTTCTGAGATCTCCTCTAGATGACCAATGACCAGTTCTGGTTCTGAGATCTCCTCTGGATGACCAGTTCTGGTTCTGAGATCTCTGAGCCGAAGTAAACCTGTCGTCACCAGCGTGTGCTTCAGCGCTGAGAAGCTTGTGTTCGCCCGCGAGGCCTTTGCTTTCAAAGTTGTATTGTGTTTACATGGCACACAATATGAGACAGATTCATTTAATTGAGGAATATTGATGCGAGGGAATTGCTGCTATTCGCCGGTCTAGACATGTTCCAGTCTCTCCATCTGAGGACGTTTAAGCCCTTAATAGTTTCCATTTGCAGCCGTTATTAGTTCTGTGACTGAATGAGAACAAGTTCCTCTTGCAGCATCTCTTCTCTTCTCTGATGATGATGGGGCGGGGCTATAACCTGTCACTCACATGAGATCAGCCAATAGCAAACCACAACCATCCAATCAGTTCCTCAGACACAATCAAGCCCCGCCCACATGTGTTCTTGTTCCTGAAGCGCTTCACTCGATATACGACACACTAGAGGAGAGGAGACCAGCACAACTTCCCCTTCATGATGGGTTTAAACACTAACTGTGACTATATCAAAATGCTAAATTGTTGAGGAAAAAAGTATATTTTCTCATATATATATAGTATATTCTCACTATATTTTCTTCAACACAAAAACAGCAGAAAATATATTAGTGTTTTAAACAAGCTGCAGCTTTCCTGCGGTTGCCAGATCTCAAGAGTTTGAATTCCCCAGCCAGAGCTTCTGTCTTCAGAGGATAGATGTTCTTCCCAGTTTAATCTCCCAGTCTGGGAGCGTGTGCGCGTGCTCTGGCACACTGGGAATCAAGCGGAGGATCTGAACTGGGATCTCCACTGGGATCAAACCTTCATTGATGAACTGTAGTAAATCCCAACATGATCTCCACCGTATGATCTGTGATGTGGTGATGCTGAATACATGTTCTTACACAACTCTGTGTGACAACACACACCGTCTGTTTATTTGCTGTTGTTTTGAAAAACATTAATGTCATTTGGAATTACTATTGGGAATTTCACGGTTTAAGCTTTTCGAGAAACTTTTTCATAGTATAGAGAGATATATTGGCAATATTGTAAAACCGGAAACTTTATGAATAACATAAAGCATTCATATATCTCGTATAATAAAGAAGTCGATATTCTCTTGATGTGTGCTTATACTGTAGGTGGAAGTGCAAAAATTCTCAAACGTTTCTCAATTGACTAAACCGTAGATCACACGAAACAAAACACTGGACTAAGACTAAGTGAAAACAAATGTGAGAACATGAACAAGTATTGTGTGTGTCTGTGTGCGTGTGCGTGTGCGTGTGCGTGTGTGTGTGTGTGTGTGTGTGTGTGTGTGTGTGTGTGTCTGTGTGTGTGTCTGTGTGCATGTGTGTGTGTGTGTGTCTGTGTCTGTCTGTGCGTGTGTGTGTGTGTGTGTGTCTGTGTCTGTGTCTGTCTGTGTCTGTCTGTGTGTGTGTGTGTGTGTGTGTGTGTGTGTGTGTGTCTGTGTGCGTGTGCGTGTGCGTGTGTGTGTGTGTGTGTCTGTGTGCGCGTGCGTGTGTGTCTGTGTCTGTGTGTGTGTGTGTGTGTGTGTGTGCGCATCTGAACACCTGTGGTCAGTGAAGGAGGAGCTCATGTCCTCTTCCTGTTGCCGTGACAATGAAGCGCTGGTCTATTGGGCAGCTGGATGGAGATGTCAGGTTAATACACTCAATAAATCATGTTTATTAGCATTTCCCTGAACCGCCAGACTGTTGGCGTGCAGCTGATACCATGAGCTTCTTCATGACCACAGGGACTTCATATTACAGAGAGAGAGAGAGACAGTACTTCTTATCATAAGGAATACTTTCGACACATCATCACGGTTAGAGTGACGTAGATCCTACCGTCCTGTTTCCACACACGAACACAGCTCCTCAACACACACTGAAAATCTTCTCCTGCGTTCTTCATCCTGCAGGAACGAACACAGCTCCTCAACACACACTGAAGATCTTCTCCTGCGTTCTTCATCCTGCGGGAACGAACACAGCTCCTCAACACACACTGAAGATCTTCTCCTGAGTCCTTCATCCTGCAGGAACGAACACAGCTCCTCAACACACACTGAAGATCTTCTCCTGAGTCCTTCATCCTGCAGGAACGAACACAGCTCCTCAACACACACTGAAGATCTTCTCCTGAGTCCTTCATCCTGCAGGAACGAACACAGCTCCTCAACACACACTGAAGATCTTCTCCTGAGTCCTTCATCCTGCGGGAACGAACACAGCTCCTCAACACACATTGAAGATCTTCTCCTGAGTCCTTCATCCTGTAGGAACGAACACAGCTCCTCAACACACACTGAAGATCTTCTCCTGCGTCCTTCATCCTGCAGGAACGAACACAGCTCCTCAACACACACTGAAGATCTTCTCCTGAGTCCTTCATCCTGCGGGAACGAACACAGCTCCTCAACACACACTGAAGATCTTCTCCTGAGTCCTTCATCCTGAGGGAACGAACACAGCTCCTCAACACACACTGAAGATCTTCTCCTGAGTCCTTCATCCTGCGGGAACGAACACAGCTCCTCAACACACACTGAAGATCTTCTCCTGAGTCCTTCATCCTGCAGGAACGAACACAGCTCCTCAACACACACTGAAGATCTTCTCCTGCGTCCTTCATCCTGCAGGAACGAACACAGCTCCTCAACGCACACTGAAGATCTTCTCCTGAGTCCTTCATCATGCGGGAACGAACACAGCTCCTCAACACACACTGAAGATCTTCTCCTGAATCCTTCATCCTGCGGGAACGAACACAGCTCCTCAACACACACTGAAGATCTTCTCCTGAGTCCTTCATCCTGCGGGAACGAACACAGCTCCTCAACACACACTGAAGATCTTCTCCTGCGTCCTTCATCCTGCGGGAACGAACACAGCTCCTCAACACACACTGAAGATCTTCTCCTGAGTCCTTCATCCTGCGGGAACGAACACAGCTCCTCAACACACACTGAAGATCTTCTCCTGAATCCTTCATCCTGCGGGAACGAACACAGCTCCTCAACACACACTGAAGATCTTCTCCTGAGTCCTTCATCCTGCAGGAACGAACACAGCTCCTCAACGCACACTGAAGATCTTCTCCTGAGTCCTTCATCCTGCGGGAACGAACACAGCTCCTCAACACACACTGAAGATCTTCTCCTGAGTCCTTCATCCTGCAGGAACGAACACAGCTCCTCAACGCACACTGAAGATCTTCTCCTGAGTCCTTCATCCTGCGGGAACGAACACAGCTCCTCAACACACACTGAAGATCTTCTCCTGAGTCCTTCATCCTGCAGGAACGAACACAGCTCCTCAACGCACACTGAAGATCTTCTCCTGAGTCCTTCATCCTGCGGGAACGAACACAGCTCCTCAACACACACTGAAGATCTTCTCCTGAGTCTGGATCTTCACGGTTCACTGAAGTCATGCATCGGTTATTACATCTTTGCAACGAAAGTATGATGTGAAGATGGGGAATGCAATTCATTAACTGTAACCAGTTCCTTAAAGTCCCATTAAATCCACATGGAAAAATGACAAAGTTTTGCATGAAACACATTAAAATGATTTAAAAAGCTTGGAAATATAAAGCATTTATATAAAACAGGGCGTTATCACAAACAAGTCTTGCTTTGTTTAGATGGATTATGGGAAGATTTCCCAATATGTGTTTGTATAATCATATGCAGAATGCCTTGAATGCTCATCTTGCTTTGACTGTGGAATATTGTTACTGTAGTTCTGCTGTTTGCACAGCTATAACTGTTACCCTATAGTTACAACTCACATTGTGTATGCATAAAAATCTCCTTCTCATAAACAGATTGCTAATGAAAAGTTTCTATATTTCATTTTGGTAACACTTTATTTTAAGTTGACGTAATTACACATTTCTACATGTACTCACTCTAGTAAATTATGCATAATTACTAATCCTAAACCGACCCTCACCGTAACTCTACAGTAAGTGATTATTTGAGTAACTAGCGACACGGCAACGGCTGAACTGGGACGTCCTAAGCCTTGATCACTTGGAATCGGCGATTTTGTTAATCCCTTTAAGAATTTGTTTAATGCAGCATCCAAATGTATATAGGTGTGTTTGGGTTGTTTTAATTAAAAAATATATATAATTAATATATCATAGAGTTGTTTGTTGTGGGAGTGATTAGACGAGAACTGTGGTGATGTCACAACCGTACTGCATTGTGGGACATATAGGTGCCTGAAGTGTACATGTGAAGTAGACTCGCTCACTCGGTCTAAATCGAGGGATCGAGGGTCTGTCCATATAAACTTCACGAAGTGGAACGCACTTCAATGGCGGCAGGGATTCCCGAGGGAAGTGCTCAGGGAAGTTTGCAAGTGCGTGTCTAAAAGTGGACTGGAACGCAGCAACAGTACTAAACATTTCAAGTCATCTTAATGACGAAATTAACTTTAACAATGTGAATTATTATGTTTTTTATAAATCACATTTTAGCCAAAGAGGAATTTTAACTGGTTTGAATGTGTTTAACTTTAAGCCAAAGACAAATAAAGATCTTAAACCAAACCAATATAGTAATGTCCTTTCATTAATTGATCAAATGCATAGAATAATATGTTGTGAGGCTTAAATCCTGGCCATCACACCTGGCCAGAACGTTCCATCAGCTGTGCTGCTACGACACGGACGTAGGCGGTTTATAAATTGTCTGTACGCAGTGAGTTGCTCTGTTCAGGACTCTTAGTCATTGGGTATTTCCCTCTCTTTCCCTCTTCCTCATGTTTCCACACAGACTCATTCTGCCTTTATATGACATGCGTGATTCCATTACGTCAATGAGCCGCAATCTGCCACAGGTCTTTAAAAACTCTCTCAGGTCCAGACTCAGGTGGGTTCTGGCATTTCCCCTTCTGTTAGCTCTGACACACACACACACACACACACACACACACACACCTTTTGCTGTTCTGAGCTTCTGTAAACGAGATGTACAAGCAGCAGTTTCTGTTTCTGATAAATCTGAGCCGTTCCTCATGAGCAGCGGCCTCCAGTTCAGGAATGTTCTTGGCCTTCTTCAAATCCCACCAGAGATTTTCTATGGGATTGAAGTCATGTGACTGTGATGCCACTGCCAAATCTTCCAGGACTTCTTCTGCAACCAAGCCTTGGTGGAGTTTGAGGAAAGGCTTGGGATCATTGTCATGTTGGAAGGTCCAAGCCTCACTGACGGCTGTCAGGGTTCTGTCACTTCTGTCTAGTCCATTTCATCCGCTGTTCGTTCGTTGGCCGGAGGAGAACTGGCCCGACTCAGTCTGGTTTCTCCCGAGGTGTTTTCTCCATTCTGTCACTGCTGGAGTTTTGGTTCCTGCCGCTGCTGCCTTGGCTTTTGGTTTGCTTAGTTGGAGACATTTAATATTCAACAATATTATGGATCTGCCTTACTTAAAGGGATAGTTCACTTTAAAATGAAAATTCTGTCATCATATACTCACCCTCAAGTTGTTTTTAAGTATTTTTTTTCCTACTATGGAAGTCAATGGGACCTGGTAACTGTTTGGTTACTGACATTTTTCAAAATATCTTCCTTTGTGTTCAGCAGAAGAAATAAATTCATACAGGTTTGAAACAACATGAGGGTGAGTAAATGATGACAGAATTTTCACTTTAAAGTGAACTATCCCTTTAATGAGATTGGCCTCATTAAGAACTAATTATGACAAATTATAAAGAATTACTAATTGATTACTAATCAAGTCAAGTCACCTTTACTTATATAGCGCTTTTTAAAATACATGTAGTATTGGTTACTGACCAATACTAGTAACATTTAGTGCCTTCACTATCTTTCTGTATTCTGTTCCTTGTTTGTGAAGGGCGATGATATCTTCTTAACTTTTTGGACCATTCTTTTGACTTAGCCATATTTCTAACTTGCAGTCAAACGTGACACTCAAAAAGCCTCTCCAGTTCAGATATTGAAGGTGTTCTAGCTCAAGCACACCTGGTGACACTAATGAAGCCCGACGATTAGTGCGACAACAACGATTGCAAATGTGTGCTGTTGTGAGGGATTCATTGTAGGGTTGAATAATAATGAAACTGCTGAAGTAATTAAGTTGCATTTTCAGTTGAATTTGGGGAAACCAATTGAAACATTTGCTGTGTTGAGCTATTTCAATGACTTTTGTTTGATTTGACCATTGCAAACAGCTGAAAGTCTTTTGACCGGTAGTGAATGTCCTTGTGTGAAATGCAGGTTTTGGCCCAGAGAACACAGTATAAACTGCTGCCTTTAGAGGATCTGTCTTATTAGACCCGCCAGAGATGAGAAGTCACAGTCCTGTGCCAGTACATCAGACTCTTGGACACTCTCTCCTGTATGTTTATTTTACTTTGCTTAGATCTTATCTGCCCTTTATTTGAGCTTTTATGGAACCAGTAACAGTCAATGTTTCCATGTTTATACACATGTTTGACTAGAAGTGTATGATTTTCAGCCCTGTTCATGGATCAGAACATGCTGGATATTTCCTCTGTGGAGTAACTTAATGCAACATTACAAGAGGCTGTTTAATATGGAAAAATATTATATTCATAAAAACTGTGCAGATCCACCTCAGAAGGACAAAGTGCATATCTCTCCTTTTAATGTTCAGAAAATTGGGATTTTTTTAGCAGTTGACAGAGTTTCCAATTACAGTTAGGCCGTGTGTGTGTGTGTGTGTGTGTGTGTGTGTGTGTGTGTGAGAGAGGTGAGGTGACTATGTGAAAAGCAGTGTGTAAGCGTAAAGTGTTCTCTCCCAGGGAGTGGATCAACAGACCTCCAGCGCTGCACCTCCTCCGTCTGCTGCTGTGACCTTTTCAGGGAAACCCTTAACATCTATTATTATCTCTGTTTGGGCCGTTTAATCACTCCTTTGATACGTATTGGCCTAGAGAATTCAGCAACTGACTTTAAACACAAATCTGTCTCCGTGGCAACGAGGCAGGTCACTACTTTCACTGGAATTACTTCTCAGCTGACAAAATTATGTTCTAAGAATGTTTTGCCAATGTTCCCATTAAGATGAAATAATTTTTTTTTTTTAAATGTTTAAAAAAAGTTTTTTCTTGGTTATACGAAAAATGAGGGAACATCCCATTGTATAATTCTTCAAATATTATGGAAACATTACTTTTGAATGATACAAAGAGTAACATTTAAAAAATGGTAGATGAACATCTGAACTAATATTTCAGAAAAAGTGTTCCATAACTATGCATAAATAATGTTTTTGTTCAAACGTTTTGAGAAACTGATAGTTTGTCTTTTAAGGGTAACATTTGTATTGACTTTCAACAATTAAAAAAATATATGATACAGACAAATGACAAGGCTCTGGTTGCCCAATGTTAGATCACTTTCTTCAAAAGCACTTATTGTTAATGATATGATTACAGATTATAACCTAGATTTTCTGAGTTTGACAGAAACCTGGCTAAAACTGTTTTTTGGTTTTTCGCATTTCATGGAAAGATGGCACTATTGCATAGAGTAAAAACGTCTAGATCTGCGTATTTTCGTCTCTCTTAGAAGAAAACAAACAACACCCTAGATATTTATTTGATGCAGTGGCTAAATGAACTTCTGAAGTTTTTTTCTGAACTACTTTACTTGCAAGATTGATAATATTAGGGAGAAAATTATAACTATGCAACCGTCTACTACAGTATCGCATCAGGCAGTGCATTGTAGTCTCCCTGAGGAAAAAATCCATTAATTTATTGCTATAGGAGAGGAAGAATTGTCTAAACTCGTTAAAGCGCGTGTATGTTAGACCCTATTCCGACTAAGCTAAGAGACGCTAGAATAGGCAGTGTCTTCACAACTATGTTCCTTTTTAGAAAGAAATGGAATCTGAGAGGATTTTCAGTCCGGATTTAGACCGTACCATAGTACCGAGACAGCTCTCGTTAGAGTCACAAATGATTTGCTCTTATCATCAGATCGTGGTTGTGTCTCTCTATTAGTGTTACTTGATCTTAGTGCTGCATTTGACACCATTGACCACAACATCCTTTTAAATAGACTCGAACATTATGTTGGCATTAGTGGAATTGCACTAGCATGGTTTAAATCTTTTATCTTACGTTATCAGTTTGTAGCAGTAAATGAAGACATGTCTTATCAATCACAAGTTCAGTATGGCGTACCACAAGGCTCAGTACTAGGACCGCTGCTGTTCACTCTGTACATGCTACCATTAGGAGATATCATTAGGAAACATGGAATTAGTTGTCACTGTTATGCTGATGATACTCAGCTGTATATTTCTTCACGCCCCGACGGAACTTACCAACGGAATGCATAGCTGATATAAAAAACTGAATGACTAGCAATTTCTTGCTACTTAATTCTGAAAAAAAGATATTCTACTTATTGGACAAAAAACCTCCTCATGTAATAACCTAGAGTACTGTCTAACACTTGATGGGTGCTCTGTCAAGTCCTTGTTGTCGGTTAAGGACCTGGTGTGTGTGTGTGTGTGTGTGTGTGTGTGCTCTTTGATACCAATCTTTCATTTGAAAGCCATGTTTCTAGTATCTGTAAAACCGCGTTCTTCCATCTTAAAAAAATATGTCAAACATATGCTCTCAATGAAAAATGTGGAACATTTCCTCCATTCTGTCACTGGTGGAGTTTGGGTTCCAGCCACTGTCGCCTCTGGATTCATTAATTGGGGACACTTAATATTTTTACAATATTATTGATCTGACTGTATACTGACGCTTCTCTATGAAAACAGAACTGAGCTGGACGATGACATCACTGTTTTATCCAGAACTGCTTTTAATTTAATTTAATAATTGCTGATCTTTACAATGGAACTGAACCATTGCTGAACCGACACTATTTTCTTCTAGATCTGCTGTACAGCAGAAGCAATCTTTGTTGCATTATTTTCCTGTTATCTCTGTAAAGCTGCTTTGAAACTATTTGTAGTGTAAAAAGCGCTATATAAATAAAGGTGACTTGACTTTTATTCCACATAACGTTTGTAACATTACTGTTTTTTCTTCCGTACTGATTGTCTAAGTACCAAAAACAATTGTTTGTTTTCAATAGTTCAAGCTAAATGAGTAAATCAATAAAGTTCTTCAGTAAACTTTGAGAGGAAGATCTGCCAGTGCTGATGTAAAGCTTATGTTGAATCAGTGGCAGCTGAGAACACAACGCCTGTGAAGCGTGTGTGTGTGTGTGTGTGTGTGTGTGTGTGTGTGTGTGTGTGTGAGAGTGTGTGTGGCCCGATCAAAGACTGTGAGCTCATCAAGTTCCTCTGTTCTAATCTCAGCACACGACAGGAGTCAGCCGAAGCTAAAGTAAACCTCTCTCTTGAACGGCCACACACGTGATTCAAGCATCAGAAGAAGTCAAATGAGGATTTATTAGGATTTGGTCAATGCATTGTCAGTATTATTGGCTGCTGTTGTCTTCAAGTCTTCACTTGTATCTTGAAGGACATCATAGTTTCATTAGCTTGTGAAAGAGACTTCGGTCTCCCACAGTCTCGTGGTGTAAGTCTGTACAGCGAGGGTTAGGGTTAGCTGAGTATTCATGGACTTTATTCACTAGTTTTCTGTCTTCCTTTGTTTCCATGGTTACCAGCATTATGATTTAGTTTGGTTCAGCTGTGTTTAATTAATTAGCCTTGTTTGTTAGCCTGAAGTTCCTCCTTTTCCTCATGTCAGTGTCAGTCGACTGTTACTGTCCATGCGTTTGCAGCTCTCTCTGTTTATTCTCATTCACTCTGTGCTACAGCCTTGTGACAGATTTAAATTACATTTGAATATGAATTTTAAATATAATACAGTTTCATTTAACGGTAAATAACCTGCAATTACTTGTTTTAACACATTACATTTAATTCACCTTAAGTATATTCTTTAATGTATATTATATATTTTAATGTATAGTATATCTGTATATAATGCTGAAGTGAACTTACTTTTTCACACAATTGTTTTTTTTCATCAAATAAAAATGTCCTCTAAAACATCTCTTTAACATGTGCTTCCCACTGAAGATCTGAGGAGTCACAGAACGCATCAGATTCTCAGGGCTGAGTCACGCCGGACCCGGAGCTTCAATCCCATGATCCTCTTCTCAGTATTTTCAGACAACAACACCATATTGCCATGGAGATCGTTCCTCCAGCAAGTTAACCTACTTTCTCAATCCCAGAAGGCCTTGCCACATGCTCAGCAAAATAGTTTGATGATTAAAAGGAAATGTAGTTTCGAAGACATTCAGACAGGGTTTTGACTCCAGCCAGGGTCCAGAACTATATATATATGTTTGTGTTAAGAGTGAGAGAATCACTGGAGTTGCTTTGACATATTTGACATAAACCCATGATACTGTGCCAATAATTGCAAAATGTCCCAGATGTTCTGTGTTGCAGATACGATGACTTGTAGCTCAAGTCAAGTGTTGATCGGCCCCGAGTTAGCAGACAGACACTTTAACCTGGAACAGACACGCAGCATCCATGACACGAAACACTCGAACACACGAAACACTCGAACACACGAAACACTCGAACACACGAAACACTCGAAACACACGAAACACTCGAAACACACGAACACTCGAAACACACAAACACTCGAACACACGAAACACTCGAACACACGAAACACTCGAACACACGAAACACTCGAACACACGAAACACTCGAACACACGAAACACTCGAACACACGAAACACTCGAAACACACGAAACACTCGAAACACACGAACACTCGAAACACACAAACACTCGAACTCTCGCTTCGGAAGCGTATTCAGGATCCGTGACGCCGCTATATCAGGACAGGAATGTCCTCTCACTGTTGTCTCACTGCTATCTCCAGAGGTCAAGATGGCGCCGTTGTGTCTGGCACGCGTCTGTTGCTCTCTCCAGTTCCTTCGTTCTTAATGTTTTAATGCATGTCTTTTTTTAATCACTAGCTTTTTTAAACACTTATGAACATTCAAGTGGCTGTTGAAGTTTGGCGTTTGCCTGCCTCGTCCCTCTCCTTTGCCTACCCACACTTATCTTCCAGTAGACCAATGTTGGCGTCCTGCTGACTTGCCCTGGGAAGCGTTGCAGAAAACGCGGGAAGCTGGTGGAGTTGCTGTCCGGCTTGGATCTCCTGCGCGGTCGCCGACTGCTGTGTCAAACCTGTGAGCGTGTTGGCCGGCGCCGCTGAGTAGGGGTGCATGGGTCTGCAAGGCTGTCTCCGGCGTCTATCAGGCGAACGGCGTGCTCTCTGGCATCCGCTGGACAGTCACCTTTGATGAAATTGTCATTAGTTATGATAGAATTGTAATTCTTGGGGACTTTAATATCCATGTGTGCTGTGACTCCAGGCCTGTTTCAGAAGACTTTCTCAGCCTACTCGACTCTTTTGACTTTGTGCAATGGGTGTCTGGACCAGCTCCTGCTCAGGGACATGCTTTGGACTTGATTTTATCTCGTGGTCTATCAGTGTTGAACATCAAAATTGGTGAGGCTGGCTTATCTGACCATCTGGCCATATTGTTTTCTGTGTCCTTTGATGGAAATGCTGATTCTCCACTGCCACGCTGGACTTTCAGCGATTGTTCAGGTGAGGAATTTTCCTCCATGCATGTACAATTAAGTGCTATTCTGGATACGAACCTTTCCACTGTCACGTAGATGCTGATGAACATAAGTGTTTTCAATACTACTTGCTTTAACATCTTAATTTCTATCGCACCTCTAAAAGCTAAAAAACACAAGCATAATTCAATACCTTGGCGTAATGATATCCCTCGTTCTCTGAGACGGACCTGTCGGAGGGCAGATCAAAAATGGAAGAAAGACAGATTACAAGTTTCATATGAAATTTTAAGGGATTCTCTTTCTGCTTTTCAACGAGCTGCTAAGAGTAGATACCTTTCAGAGTTAATCTTACGGAACAGCCATGAGCCAAATATTCTGTTTTCCACTATCGAGTCTGTTCTCCATCCACATGTTCATCTTTTCCCTGAAGTGTCGGTTTCTCTATGTGAGGACTTACAACATATTTTAATGATAAGATCTCCAAAATTACAATGCATATTCCGGCGTATAAACGGTCTGATGTTCCGCTCTCGTCTTCCACTTGGTCTGTCTGTGAGTCTGCTAACCTGAATACTCTGATGGAGACCATGTCTGAATCCCACTGCGTCCCAACGATGTCATTCCATCCCGTTTCCTTGGGCACGTTATTGAGACTGTTGGCTCTGACCTGCTGTCTGTAATCAATTAATGTCTCCATACTGGGACTGTATTTGACTTTAAACTCGCCACTGTGCGGCCTCATCTTAAAAAACAAGTTTGGACTCCACATTGTTGGCTAACTTTCGTTCTATTTCAAATTGACCTTTTAAAATTCTAGAGAAAGTTGTCTTAAATCAACTTCAGTCTTACCTGACTATCAATTCTGTTCATCTGGTTTTAAATCCTGTCACAGTTCTGAGTCAGCTCTTTAAGAGAAATGGTATCATGTTAACCACTGACTCTGGGCAGTCTATGGCTCTGGTTCTGTTAGAACTCAGTTCTGCCTTTGATTTAGTCAACCGCGATCCTCTTACATCACGTCTTGAAACGTGTGTTGGTCTCCGTGGCTCAGTATCACAGTGGTCTCGGTCATATCTCTCTGACAGCAGGTATGTTGTCATTATTGGACTGAAATAACCATAAAATTCTGGCGTTCCCCAGGGGTCAATTCTTGGTCCTGCTCTGCTTTCCCTTTATATGCTTCCACTAGGGTCTATTTTTAACAAGTACGGGGTCTCTTTTCATTTGTATGCAGATGACACCCGAATATATATATCCCTTTAAAAGCGTGATAACAAGAAGGCCTGAAAGCCTATCATGGATTGTTTGGAAGAACTTAAACTCTGGCTTGCAACTACTTCCTGAGCCTTAGTGAGAGTAAAACTGAGTGTGTGTTTGGTTCAAACGAACACTACGTACATGATTTTGAACTTGCATCTTTGTCACTTTATAGTAGTACATGTGTCAGAAACTTGGGTGTCTGGCTTGATAATGATCTTAAATTCGATAAGCAGATGAGTACTGTAGTTAAGTCGTGTTTTTATCATCTTCGTCTTCTGTCAAAGGTGAAGCCATTTCTTTCCCTAAAGGAGACGGAAGCGGTCATGCTGCGGTCGTCACATCTGGACTGGACTAACTCACTGTATACCGCTCGCCTACGGTTAGCTCAGAAGGCAGCGGCTCGGCTAAACATGATTCTGTCACGCCGGACTTGATCTCACTAAAATATAGAATTGATTTTAAAGTTATATTGTTTGTTTTTAAATCTATTCGTAATGAGGCACCACAGTACTTCTCAGATCAGTCAAGTTCACTTAGATCTGCTAATTCTGGACTATTGCGAGTTCCCAGGACAAGACTAAAAAATAGAGGTGATCGTGCCTTCTGTCATCGGCCCTAAACTATGGAATAGTGTCATTCAGAGACACTCTTCATATCAGAACTGCCCCAACTTTATCTACTTTTAAGTCTACTTTTAAGACATTAATTTTCTGTGTGTGTGTGTGTGCGCTGCAGTTCAGTTCGTCTGAAGTCATGTGAAGGCTTTGAGTAAAGCTGTTATTCCCTCAGACGTCATCATTATCCACGGGTCCGTACGCACAGTTCTGTTATCAGCAAAGTGAACCTGTTTCCATCCAGCTGCTGTTTCTGATCAAATTCTGTGTGTGTGTGTGTGTGTGTGTGTGTGTGTGTGTGTGTGTGTGTGTGTGTGTAATAAAGTGTTTTGCTGTATGGCAAAATAAATCTTCCCTTGGGTTTAGACAAATCGTACAAATTCGTACGAATTAGCCACCTTTTAATTACTCGTACAAATTCGTACGAATTGGTCGTGAGATAGCGTTGGATTTACTGTACGTCGTGATGCATTTGACTTTGAGAACTGCGTGCACAGAATAACACGTCTGTTCCTTACAAGCTATTCAACGTTCAGATCATTTGGAATAGTGCATTATTAATACAGATATTTTTATGATCATTGTATTGGGTCTCTGTCCTTTTTGTTTTGAATGGAAAGAACATTAACAACTTACCTTTTGATGCTCCATATTAAGTTATATTTTAACAAACACTTAAGCTGCTTCATATATCTCATGTTTGCTGTCTTTTGCCGATGGCGTAAGAAACGCAGACTCTGGGAAACCCTGTCATGCAGATCCTCTGAGCATCTCCACAGTTACTTCGCTTTAAATAGACAGGTATTGATATAATACAATGATATTTCAAAGTGTGATTTACTTCTCCAAATACTTTTTGGGGTCTTAAAAATTGACTCCAAAATATAGATTATATCAAACCAAGGTTTAACAAAGCTTATTACTTTTTTAAATTTAAAATAATATTAATCATGTAGCTATAAAAAAATAAAAATAGGTCTAACATTTTGGATGAGTTTATTCAATTTATTATTTTATTTTGTATAGATGAATAACTTCAGATTGACTAAAAAACAGCACAAACTTCAGAGTAAGTTTGGAGGAAAGCTCTTGCATGTGTTTGCTAATAACAATTAGTAAAAAAAAAAAAAAAATCAACTGATGCAATGATATCCATAAACATTTGGGACTACTGTTTTTTTATTTAATTTTTTATTATAATTGTATATCTCTCACGTTTGGCTTCTGGTAAGTAACAACACAAATAAACTCCATTATTCTGTCTTATGAAGCACAAGCTGCTGTGTCAGACTATAGAGTTCAGTCTCAGAACCTCTGAATCACAGATGATGTTAGTGTGAGGATTTAACTCTGAGTGTGTGTGTGTGTGTGTGTGTGTGTGTGTGTGGAGGTGAGGAGGAGCTGGAGTCGTATTTCAGAGTCCGAACTGAGACTGCCTTTGTTCGCGTGGAGCTGCTCTCGATCAGTCCGACAGCAGAGAGAGAGAGAGAGAGTGTGTGTGTGTGTGTGTGTGTGAGAGAGAGATCACAGTCTCAAACGGGACCCGAGACACGAACACCTCCTGGACCACAGACATGGCTCGTGCACGCGCCCCAGTGCTCAGGTGACTGACCTGTCCAGTGCATGCGCTTCATATTTCATTCACTTCATTCTGAGAAACATCTGGCCTCAGCTCATCTTCATCTTTATTTCTGATCAGCAGAGTCTGGAGCTGGAGGATCATCTTCATCTTCATCTTCATCTCTGTCAGCTTCTGTCCTGCTGCGCGCGCATTCTCCCTTCACTCAGGTATGGCACAGCATCAATAACTCGTGTTTATGTGTTGCACTAATGTATATAAACTGCAGGAATACGGTCAGTGGTGGTGGGCATGTCCGATTAGCGAACGACTCGTTCTATTGAGTCGGATCTTCTTACTGACTCTGTCGAATCGATTCGCGGTGCCGATCTGAACGGCCTGAAGCTGAGAATGAATCGTGTCTTGAATCTGTCCTTTGGGAAGCCAAACGCTGGTTTTCTGTGAGAACATGATGATTAGGAAGAGCAGAGGGAAATTTGACTTATGGGCGAAAAGTAGCCTAAGTTATAGGCTACTTTAATAGCAGAAATGTTACACATAATGTACTGGAGATGTGTTTGAGAGATGATTGAATCGGACCTACCAACGAAACAGAGTTGATTTTAATAAGTAACAGCATTTGTGTGCAAAAATGTATGTGCACATATTTTTTTTCAGCCAAGAGATGCAAAAACATTTTAGTAGCATATTGTTTAATGTAAGGTAATTATATTAAGTTTTTAAATGATTGATGTTAACTTGTTCATATGAACTGAATCGTGTCTGGTTGAGTGTGTGAACCTGACGTCATGGTCACGGGATGCGTTATGGCGGGAAATAATGGCTGAATCTGTTTTTCGAAGCGATTCTTTGAACCTTCGACTGAATAGATTCACGAAAACTAATCAAAACTTCACCGGGGTTTATGAAAGTTGCAGTACAGAAATGAAGCCCTGTTCTGTTCCTGTGGTAATCTGGTTTGCATAGCACTTTTAACTATTTTAACTTTTTTTTCAACGTTTTTGCAATGGAATGTTTCTGTAAACTTGAATCAAATCTACAATTAAAGGTGCTCTAAGCGATGCTGGGTGACATCACTTCTTGTTGACATTCAAAGTATTGTCAAACAAAATGGAGGCTAGCTAGACCCTCCCTCCTCCTCATCCCGTCTCCTCCCCCTCCCTTCATTTCCCAGTGAGCATAAACAACGGCTCCGTCATAAACAAATTTAGTCAAAGTTGTCAATAGCCTATAAATGAACATTCAAATTCATAACAAACAGTGAATACAATCATTCACACAAGCTGACCGAGTTTGCTTGATCATTTACAATAGAGATCGGTCGCTAGCTGCTATAAACCTATATGTTGTATTCACTAAAGTTTGCGCTGACTGCATAGATCAGCTAATTATATCCTGATGAGGAGATGTTTGCTGTATGTGACAAAAAACTAAAAAACGCGTGACATTGCTTATAGCACCTTTAAGATCATCAACAAAAATGTTGAGTAGATATTACGTTCGGTCGCTGAACGTTTCTATTGTAAAACAGTTGTCCATTGCGCTCTCTTTCACTGCTAAAACGTACGCGTCTCGTTGGAACAGTTAAGCCCCGCCCTCTTTGATTTGATTGGCCATCTCCATAATTTATTATGATGTCCATATGTCTTTTAGTTTCATGCCGAAAGTTGCTATATTATATAGTTTCTCCTGAATAGTTTGCCTCAAAGAGAGTCCATTACTGTATGCAGGTGAGGCTCAAGGTCACAGAAGGTGCCATAGAGGAATATCCCCATTCTTTACCCTAATTACCCCCAGAATGACAGATAGTTGGCACAGTTCCCTGTTGGGTCGAAACACAAGCAATCTGCCATTATGGCCAGCGCTGGAGTTATCTTTCCCTAAGGATGACATCATGTCCACAAAAGCTGTATTGTGCTCCATCTGTAAAATAATGCAGAGCTGTTCGGTGTCTCTGCCAAAGGACCGCATTCCCGACCTCGGGTTGTGTTCATGATCAACCTAATATGTTTTGAGGAATGGCTTGGCTTCAATAACACTGTAATTCCTCTGCTTGGAGATCAGCTGATGTTAGACACGTTACACCAAACGCAGGCGGACAGCTTCTGAACGTTCAGCCGGAAAATGAACATTCTGTCATCACCTTCATATCGAAAGTTTATTTATTTTGTCCAAACAATCAGTCATTTGGGTCTAATGTTGTTTTAGACCCCATTGCCTTTCATTGTATGGACACAAACCGTTGAAACATTCTTCAACACATAAAGTCACACAGGTTTGGAATGAGTGAGTAAAAGATGACAAACGTTTAGTTTTCTGTGAACTACAGTATCCCTGTAAGCGAGTGAGATTACACTCCTGAGATCTTCTGTGGTTCAGGTTTCACAGGAACTGTAGTATATGAAGATGAATCATCCTGCAGACGGACTGATTCGGGACTAATATTTCCATCCCAGCTGTAAACACAATAATAGAGCAGTTGCCACGGAAACGACCCTTGTGTGAGTGTATTGTGAAAGCGCAGCTGCTTTTCTAATTCTAATGTTTGTTTGATGCTCAAACTCCTCATCTCTAACGGTGTTTGTTCTCCTGCTGTGTCAGAGTCTGGCACCGCGGCCTCACTTCTCTTGATCATCGTTAGGGTTAATGTGCCAGTTAAAGGGCCCCTATTATGGATTTTTTGAAAATGACCTTTCATGTAGTGTATAACATCGCTCTATGTGAATGACAACATCCTGCAAAGTTTTAAATCTGAAAGTGCACTGTATATAAAGTTATTGTCTTTCAAAAGTAAGAGTCGACTCTGAGTCAACGAAATTAATCGGTTTTCAAACGAGTCATAAGCCGTTTCAGTGTGACGTCAAGACGAAACATTAGCATATTGCCCGCCCACTTATTGCACGCCGACACCAGGGAAAGCTTGAACCCCAAACACTGCGGCTGATTCCTGTGGACGCTGGACAGCTTCATGTCGAGGAGACGCTGTGCTCTACTATGTGAAGGTAAACTTTATATCATACTGACCCAGGTTTAGCCCGGCTCAGAGAGTTCCAGTCGTGTTCTTTATATCACACTGACCCAGGTTTAGCCTGGCTCAGAGAGTTCCAGTCGTGTTCTTTATATCACACTGACCCAGCTTTAGCCCGGCTCAGAGAGTTCCAGTCGTGTTATATCTCTTTATATCTCACTGACCCAGCTTTAGCCCGGCTCAGAGAGTTCCAGTCGTGTTATATCTCTTTATATCACACTGACCCAGGTTTAGCCCGGCTCAGAGAGTTCCAGTCGTGTTCTTTATATCACACTGACCCAGGTTTAGCCCGGCTCAGAGAGTTCCAGTCGTGTTCTTTATATCACACTGACCCAGGTTTAGCCCGGCTCAGAGAGTTCCAGTCGTGTTCTTTATATCACACTGACCCAGGTTTAGCCCGGCTCAGAGAGTTCCAGTCGTGTTCTTTATATCACACTGACCCAGGTTTAGCCCGGCTCAGAGAGTTCCAGTCGTGTTCTTTATATCACACTGACCCAGGTTTAGCCCGGCTCAGAGAGTTCCAGTCGTGTTATATCTCTTTATATCACACTGTCCCAGCTTTAGCTGATTTGAGGTTCAGACTCTTTGGGTTTTTGAAGTTCTCTACGAGTCCTGACCAGATTTACGCTTTGGCTTTTATATGTCATGGCCTCCTAATAATCCGGCTTCATCTCCACCGATAGCCGGGCTGCTTTTTAACCTAGCATCTTGTCCTCTCACAGTCTGGGTCTGCTGGGATAAGGGTGTATCCTGATTAATAAAGACATTCTTAATAAATCCTTCAGTGCCTAGTTCTGGCAATCATGTTTGTTCAGGGTTTCTTGTCAGATTC
>NC_136899.1:27188159-27235659 GCF_949152265.1 Phoxinus phoxinus | reverse complement strand
TGGACGTTCATGAGAAGACTCGCTCGGCTGGACGTTCATGAAAAGACTCGCTCGGCTGGACGTTCAGGAGAAGACTCGCTCAGCTGGACGTTCATGAGAAGACTCGCTCGGCTGGACGTTCATGAGAAGACTCGCTCGGCTGGACGTTCATGAGAAGACTCGCTCGGCTGGGCGTTCATGAGAAGACTCGCTCGGCTGGACGTTCAGGAGAAGACTCGCTCGGCTGGACGTTCATTAGAAGACTCGCTCGGCTGGACGTTCATGAGAAGACTCGCTCGGCTGGACGTTCATGAGAAGACTCGCTCGGCTGGACGTTCATGAGAAGACTCGCTCGGCTGGACGTTCAGGAGAAGACTCGCTCGTCTGGACGTTCATGAGAAGACTCGCTCGGCTGGACGTTCAGGAGGAGACTCGCTCGGCTGGACGTTCATGAGAAGACTCGCTCGGCTGGGCGTTCATGAGAAGACTCGCTCGGCTGGACGTTCAGGAGAAGACTCGCTCGTCTGGACGTTCAGGAGAAGACTCGCTCGGCTGGACGTTCATGAGAAGACTCGCTCGGCTGGACGTTCAGGAGAAGACTCGCTCGGCTGGACGTTCATGAGAAGACTCGCTCGGCTGGACGTTCAGGAGAAGACTCGCTCGTCTGGACGTTCAGGAGAAGACTCGCTCGGCTGGACGTTCATGAGAAGACTCGCTCGGCTGGACGTTCATGAGAAGACTCGCTCGGCTGGACGTTCAGGAGAAGACTCGCTCGGCTGGACGTTCATGAGAAGACTCGCTCGGCTGGACGTTCATGAGAAGACTCGCTCGGCTGGACGTTCAGGAGAAGACTCGCTCGGCTGGACGTTCATGAGAAGACTCGCTCGGCTGGACGTTCAGGAGAAGACTCGCTCGGCTGGACGTTCATGAGAAGACTCGCTCGGCTGGACGTTCATGAGAAGACTCGCTCGGCTGCGCGTTCATGAGAAGACTCGCTCGGCTGGACGTTCATGAGAAGACTCGCTCGGCTGGACATTCATGAGAAGACTCGCTCGGCTGGGCGTTCGTGAGAAGACTCGCTCGGCTGGACGTTAATTAAAAGACTCGCTCGGCTGGACGTTCAGGAGAAGACTCGCTCGGCTGGATGTTCAAGAGAAGACTCGCTCGGCTGGACGTTCATGAGAAGACTCGCTCGGCTGGACGTTCAGGAGAAGACTCGCTCGGCTGGATGTTCAAGAGAAGACTCGCTCGGCTGGACGTTCATGAGAAGACTCGCTCGGCTGGACGTTCATGAGAAGACTCGCTCGGCTGGACGTTCATGAGAAGACTCGCTCGGCTGGACGTTCATGAGAAGACTCGCTCGGCTGGACGTTCATGAAAAGACTCGCTCGGCTGGACGTTCAGGAGAAGACTCGCTCAGCTGGACGTTCATGAGAAGACTCGCTCGGCTGGACGTTCATGAGAAGACTCGCTCGGCTGGACGTTCATGAGAAGACTCGCTCGGCTGGGCGTTCATGAGAAGACTCGCTCGGCTGGACGTTCAGGAGAAGACTCGCTCGGCTGGACGTTCATTAGAAGACTCGCTCGGCTGGACGTTCATGAGAAGACTCGCTCGGCTGGACGTTCATGAGAAGACTCGCTCGGCTGGACGTTCATGAGAAGACTCGCTCGGCTGGACGTTCAGGAGAAGACTCGCTCGTCTGGACGTTCATGAGAAGACTCGCTCGGCTGGACGTTCAGGAGGAGACTCGCTCGGCTGGACGTTCATGAGAAGACTCGCTCGGCTGGGCGTTCATGAGAAGACTCGCTCGGCTGGACGTTCAGGAGAAGACTCGCTCGTCTGGACGTTCAGGAGAAGACTCGCTCGGCTGGACGTTCATGAGAAGACTCGCTCGGCTGGACGTTCAGGAGAAGACTCGCTCGGCTGGACGTTCATGAGAAGACTCGCTCGGCTGGACGTTCAGGAGGAGACTCGCTCGGCTGGACGTTCAGGAGGAGACTCGCTCGGCTGGACGTTCAGGAGAAGACTCGCTCGTCTGGACGTTCATGAGAAGACTCGCTCGGCTGGACGTTCAGGAGGAGACTCGCTCGGCTGGACGTTCATGAGAAGACTCGCTCGGCTGGACGTTCAGGAGAAGACTCGCTCGGCTGGACGTTCAGGAGAAGACTCGCTCGTCTGGACGTTCAGGAGAAGACTCGCTCGGCTGGACGTTCAGGAGAAGACTCGCTCGGCTGGACGTTCAGGAGAAGACTCGCTCGGCTGGACGTTCAAGAGAAGACTCGCTCGGCTGGACGTTCAAGAGAAGACTCGCTCGGCTGGACGTTCAGGAGAAGACTCGCTCGGCTGGACGTTCAGGAGAAGACTCGCTCGGCTGGACGTTCAAGAGAAGACTCGCTCGGCTGGACGTTCATGAGAAGACTCGCTCGGCTGGACGTTCAGGAGAAGACTCGCTGGGCTGGGCGTTGAGGAGAAGACTCGCTCGGCTGGGCGTTCAGGAGAAGACTCGCTCGGCTGGGCGTTCAGGAGAAGACTCGCTCGGCTGGACGTTCATGAGAAGACTCGCTCGGCTGGACGTTCATGAAAAGACTCGCTCGGCTGGACGTTCAGGAGAAGACTCGCTCAGCTGGACGTTCATGAGAAGACTCGCTCGGCTGGACGTTCATGAGAAGACTCGCTCGGCTGGACGCTCATGAGAAGACTCGCTCGGCTGGACGTTCATGAGAAGACTCGCTCGGCTGGACGTTCATTAGAAGACTCGCTCGGCTGGACGTTCATGAGAAGACTCGCTCGGCTGGACGTTCAGGAGAAGACTCGCTGGGCTGGGCGTTGAGGAGAAGACTCGCTCGGCTGGGCGTTCAGGAGAAGACTCGCTGGGCTGGGCGTTGAGGAGAAGACTCGCTCAGCTGGACGTTCATGAGAAGACTCGCTCGGCTGGACGTTCAGGAGAAGACTCGCTCGGCTGGGCGTTCAGGAGAAGACTCGCTCGGCTGGACGTTCAGGAGAAGACTCGCTCGGCTGGGCGTTCAGGAGAAGACTCGCTCGGCTGGACGTTCATGAGAAGACTCGCTCAGCTGGACGTTCATGAGAAGACTCGCTCGGCTGGACGTTCAGGAGAAGACTCGCTCGGCTGGACGTTCAGGAGAAGACTCGCTCGGCTGGGTGTTCAGGAGAAGACTCGCTCGGCTGGACGTTCAGGAGAAGACTCGCTCGGCTGGACGTTCATGAGAAGACTCGCTCGGCTGGACGTTCAGGAGAAGACTCGCTCGGCTGGACGTTCAGGAGAAGACTCGCTCGGCTGGACGTTCAGGAGAAGACTCGCTCGGCTGGACGTTCAGGAGAAGACTCGCTCGGCTGGACGTTCATGAGAAGACTCGCTCGGCTGGACGTTCATGAGAAGACTCGCTCGGCTGGACGTTCAGGAGAAGACTCGCTCGGCTGGACGTTCAGGAGAAGACTCGCTCGGCTGGACGTTCAGGAGAAGACTCGCTCGGCTGGACGTTCATGACTCAGACACGAGAGTTATTTAAACACAGACTCACTGAAAAACAGCATCTCTGCGAAATTATATTTTGCTTCATGACACTTTCTAAGTGAATGTGAATCTGGCAACGTGTATCATTGAGTTCAGAGATGAAAAAGCTCAAATGTTGCTAAAAGGTTAATGCTCTATTGTGTTTGAAAATAACGTTGCACTAAACCTGACTAATTGTGTTCACAAAAGCTAAACACAAGATAAACACACAACCTTGTCATCTGAGCTTGAGCTGCTTTACACACACATGTGGAGCTGCTTATGTGTTGCAAATGTCAAGATGTCATGCACTATAAACATGTTTTAAGGTCAGAACATATATTGTGCAAGAAACCAAGTGGAAATACGTCTTTATTAATCCCACTCTGTCTCTGAAATGATCATTTGCGTGAACATGAATCAAAGTCGTTGGTGTTTTACTGTCACTAGTGTTTATTCGTATAGGTACGATTATGTAGAGGCATGTTTTCCAGTGAGCCGACAGTACGCTGGGTTATTTACTGTGAATATTGTGTTTCAGTGACTTTGGAAAATTAGCTATTGGTTAGCAGTGAACTTAAACTCATCATGAAGGGGAAGTTGTGCTGGTCTTCTCTCCTCTAGTGCGTCGTATATCGAGTGAAGCGCTTCAGGAACAAGAACACATGTGGGCGGGGCTTGATTGTGTCTGAGGAACTGATTGGATGGTTGTGGTTTGCTATTGGCTGATCTCATGTGAGTGACAGATTATAGCCCCGCCCTCGTCATCAGAGAAGAGAAGAGATGCTGCGAGAGGAACTTATTCTCACACACCTGTTGTTGAGCACACACCTGTTGTTGAACACACACCTGTTGTTGAACACACACCTGTTGTTGAACACACACCTGTTGTTGAGCTGAACACACACCTGTTGTTGAGCACACACCTGTTGTTGAACACACACCTGTTGTTGAGCACACACCTGTTGTTGAACACACACCTGTTGTTGAACACACACCTGTTGTTGAGCACACACCTGTTGTTGAACACACACCTGTTGTTGAGCACACACCTGTTGTTGAACACACACCTGTTGTTGAACACACACCTGTTGTTGAACACACACCTGTTGTTGAGCACACACCTGTTGTTGAACACACACCTGTTGTTGAACACACACCTGTTGTTGAGCACACACCTGTTGTTGAACACACACCTGTTGTTGAGCACACACCTGTTGTTGAACACACACCTGTTGTTGAACACACACCTGTTGTTGAGCACACACCTGTTGTTGAACACACACCTGCACACACCTGTTGTTGAACACACACCTGTTGTTGAACACACACCTGTTGTTGAACACACACCTGTTGTTGAGCACACACCTGTTGTTGAGCACACACCTGTTGTTGAACACACACCTGTTGTTGAACACACACCTGTTGTTGAGCACACACCTGTTGTTGAGCACACACCTGTTGTTGAACACACACCTGTTGTTGAGCACACACCTGTTGTTGAACACACACCTGTTGTTGAACACACACCTGTTGTTGAACACACACTTGTTGTTGAGCACACACCTGTTGTTGAGCACACACCTGTTGTTGAACACACACCTGTTGTTGAGCACACACCTGTTGTTGAGCACACACCTGTTGTTGAACACACACCTGTTGTTGAACACACACTTGTTGTTGAGCACACACCTGTTGTTGAGCACACACCTGTTGTTGAGCACACACTTGTTGTTGAGCACACACCTGTTGTTGAACACACACCTGTTGTTGAGCACACACCTGTTGTTGAGCACACACCTGTTGTTGAACACACACCTGTTGTTGAACACACACTTGTTGTTGAGCACACACCTGTTGTTGAGCACACACCTGTTGTTGAACACACACCTGTTGTTGAACACACACTTGTTGTTGAGCACACACCTGTTGTTGAGCACACACCTGTTGTTGAACACACACCTGTTGTTGAGCACACACCTGTTGTTGAGCACACACCTGTTGTTGAACACACACCTGTTGTTGAACACACACTTGTTGTTGAGCACACACCTGTTGTTGAGCACACACCTGTTGTTGAACACACACTTGTTGTTGAGCACACACCTGTTGTTGAACACACACTTGTTGTTGAGCACACACCTGTTGTTGAGCACACACCTGTTGTTGAGCACACACCTGTTGTTGAACACACACTTGTTGTTGAACACACACCTGTTGTTGAACACACACCTGTTGTTGAGCACACACCTGTTGTTGAGCACACACCTGTTGTTGAACACACACCTGTTGTTGAGCACACACCTGTTGTTGAACACACACCTGTTGTTGAGCACACACCTGTTGTTGAGCACACACCTGTTGTTGAGCACACACCTGTTGTTGAGCACACACTTGTTGTTGAGCACACACCTGTTGTTGAGCACACACCTGTTGTTGAACACACACCTGTTGTTGAGCACACACCTGTTGTTGAACACACACCTGTTGTTGAACACACACCTGTTGTTGAACACACACTTGTTGTTGAGCACACACCTGTTGTTGAGCACACACCTGTTGTTGAACACACACCTGTTGTTGAGCACACACCTGTTGTTGAACACACACCTGTTGTTGAACACACACCTGTTGTTGAGCACACACCTGTTGTTGAACACACACCTGTTGTTGAACACACACCTGTTGTTGAGCACACACCTGTTGTTGAGCACACACCTGTTGTTGAGCGCTGTACAGTGTGTGTCGGCTCTGCACAAGAGCAGGTCTGGTGAGAGTGTGTTTAATATTGCCCACAAACACCGGATATGAGCTTCACTGCAATAGTCTAAACACAATAGAGTCGGCATTATAGAGTTGTTCCATGAAGGAAGTGAAACTGACAGGGAATGTTTAATGATAGTGTGAACAGATGCTCTGACTCATAATGTCTTGTGTAAAGTGTGTGTGTTGCTGAATGTTGAAGGTCTGATTGCTGACCCAGTGTTCACACACACAGTGTCCAAAGCCATGTTACATTTGTAGAAGTGTGTGTGTGTCAGTCTTGTGGAATACCTACACAATCTCTGGCAGTCGTGATGAAGTTATTACGCATTGGTGTATTCGGTCTCATATATGCTTTAGTATGATCTGCTCAAGGGTGAACCTTCATGCCTCCTTTTTTTTACTAAAAAATCATACATTTTAATTTGATTCACATTGTACATATTCTTATGAAATCGCCACCTCATAAATTGTCGGCTGCATCATTTCTTTAGTGAATCGGGTGATTAACACAATTTATACAGAACCATTCATTCTTAGTGAATTTCCCCTGAGTGTTGAGATGTAATCTAGTGTGTTCACTTCAGGGGATTACTTAAGAAGATGAACATTATAAAGTCTCGTAGCTTTAAATAAACAGCATAATCTCATATTCTTGCCCATAACTGGCTGTGTACTGTCTCCTGAAGACCGGCGAGCTTCGGCAACATCACGTCACTGTAATAATGCACATTGGCTTCCCGCAAACACAGTCTACATCCCCGACGGCTCACTTATCTGATCCAGATCCAGTTTAACCATTGAGCCGCTGATCCCGCGATCATGATTAGCCTGTTAAAAGATACGGGTAATGTCTTAGGTCCACAGCTCATGTGATGAAGAAACATGCAGTCAGATGCCAAGCTGATTCACATCACATGAAGTCTTGCACGGGCAGCTAAAGCTCTCATTAGCACATCCTTCATTCATGAGGTCAGTTGTGTACCAGCCAACATGATAAACCCACGCCGCAGGGATCCATTCACCAGTGTAGTCGTGTAGTTCACCAGCGCTGTGTCCAACAGTTCAAGATCATTGCTGAGAGCACTTTTGTGGAGGCCAATAACCCGTGGAAATGTCTGTCACTTCATAATTGTCCAGGATTTAGTGTGTGTGGAACAACATCACAGTGTAGATAATGTTAATGACAGTGTTTATCCCAGTCTCCTGCGGGAGCAAATCTGCGCTTACTCTCGGGATGAGAACACTGTTACTGAGCTGACGACACGGATGTGAATTATAACAACATGATTTGTTGGACATTCAAAAGATCTTTTGAATGTTTCTGAAAGAGTCTCTTCTGCTCACCAAAGCTGTGTTTATCTGATCAGAAATACAGTAAAACTGTGAAATATTATTATAATGTAAATATGCTGTTCTCTATGTGAATATACAGTAAAGTGTAATTTACTCCTGTGATCAAAGCTGAGTTTATCATCATTACTCCAGTCTTCAGTGTCACATGATCCTCCAGAAATCAGTGTAATATGATGATCTGATGCTCAAGACACAGTTATGATTATTATGTGTTGAGAACAGTTGTGCTGTTTCATATTTCTGTGGAAACTATCATACATTTCATTTCTCAGGATTATTTAATGAATAGAAAGTTCAAAAGAACAGCATTTATTTGAAATAAAATATTTTGTAAAATTATAAATGTCTTTATCAATTGAATGCGTCCTTGATGAATAAAATGATTGATTTCATAATTCTGACCCCAAAACTTTGAACGGTGGTGTATTTTAAATACATTAATGTTAATAATTCTATTGATAAGATGCTGTAATTCCACATAATTCTCTAATTCAAACCTGTCTGGAGAACCTCAGAAAAGTAAAGCCATATAAATGAGTTTGGAAACCGCTTCGATGTGTACAGTTGTTTAGAGTACTGGTTCTGAAGGATGTGGAGAGAGAATCATCCTCTGTGTGAAACACAAACCCGTGTGTGTCCCGTTCCTCGACTCGCCGCTGGAGAACCGTGCTGTCGGTCGCTGGCCCGATAGAAGTAAAGAGACACTGAGTCTTTCATGAGGAACTCTTCAGAAGTCCAGACTCGAGGCCAAATCAAAGAAAGTTCCCCGGCATCTCGAGGACATTAAGAGACCGCGCCGTCAGAGGTTCTTCCAGCAGTGAAAGCCTCTGAGCCTGAGGAGATCACTGACCGCTGTATACATGTGTCCAGTTCAGAGACGTGTGGCGGCTGACGCTGTCCGGATGTGTAATGAGATAACACTGTCTGTGCTGTTTTACAGGCATTTCACTTCCTAAATGTGATTTCTTTGGCTTAAATCATTTGAAAGCGAATAAGCTGAGTATTATTTGAGTCGCTTCATGTACGGAATGGCGTATTAAACCCAGAGAATCGCTTTAGTGACTCAGAGAATCGCTACAGGAGAGCGTCGGCGTGCGGTGGAGCTCTCGCTGGACCGGTTACACGGTCAGACGCTCGGTAAGACACCATCGGGCTTCAGGAGACAGTTATGGGCAAGAATATGAGATTATGCTGTTTATTCAAAGCTACGAGACGCTTCAGTCCTCATTCACTTACATTATATCGGACAATATTAAGTCTGTGGCGACAGCCGCTTTACATTGAGCATACGAGCTCTTTATATTTTCCCTGTGAGATGTTCAGGAAAGCAAAAGCTGAAGTGTTGCTTTCGAACCGTATAAAGAAGAGAATTAAGGGAATCGATGGCAGCTTGGAGAAGTGTCGTAAGGAGATGAAGTGAGATTACTGTGTTCGAGAGTGCGAGGGCTCATCTGAGAAGATGACCAGTAGGGTGTGTGTGTGGCGTTCCTGAGCTTTACAGATCATACACCCTCGGCTTTAGATTTATACGCTGGATTTGCTGATGTGTGGATGTCCAAACACACTGGACGCTGGTCATCAGTAGATCTCTCAAACACTACAGACTCATGAGCTAGACAACACCAGCATCTGCTCATTCATGAATAATTACACATATGGTCATGTTATAATTATCATCACATTAGTTTCAAACTCAAGCTGGATTGGTCAAGGCTTGTTCCTTCGAGATGTTCCCAGCGTCCAGCGTGTAGTTCCCCTCCGCAAGTGCGCTGAGCTGTAGTGTGTACAGGTTGTGTGTACAGGTTGTGTGTACAGGTTGTGTGTACAGGTTGTGTGTGCAGGTTGTGTGTACAGGTTGTGTGTGCAGGTTGTGTGTACAGGTTGTGTGTACAGGTTGTGTGTACAGGTTGTGTGTACAGGTTGTGTGTACAGGTTGTGTGTACAGTTGTGTGTGCAGGTTGTGTGTGCAGGTTGTGTGTGCAGGTTGTGTGTACAGGTTGTGTGTGCAGGTTGTGTGTGCAGGTTGTGTGTACAGGTTGTGTGTGCAGGTTGTGTGTGCAGGTTGTGTGTGCAGGTTGTGTGTACAGGTTGTGTGTGCAGGTTGTGTGTGCAGGTTGTGTGTGCAGGTTGTGTGTGCAGGTTGTGTGTGCAGGTTGTGTGTACAGGTTGTGTGTACAGGTTGTGTGTGCAGGTTGTGTGTGCAGGTTGTGTGTACAGGTTGTGTGTGCAGGTTGTGTGTGCAGGTTGTGTGTGCAGGTTGTGTGTACAGGTTGTGTGTGCAGGTTGTGTGTGCAGGTTGTGTGTGCAGGTTGTGTGTGCAGGTTGTGTGTGCAGGTTGTGTGTGCAGGTTGTGTGTACAGGTTGTGTGTGCAGGTTGTGTGTACAGGTTGTGTGTACAGGTTGTGTGTGCAGGTTGTGTGTGCAGGTTGTGTGTACAGGTTGTGTGTACAGGTTGTGTGTACAGGTTGTGTGTACAGGTTGTGTGTGCAGGTTGTGTGTGCAGGTTGTGTGTGCAGGTTGTGTGTGCAGGTTGTGTGTACAGGTTGTGTGTACAGGTTGTGTGTACAGGTTGTGTGTGCAGGTTGTGTGTACAGGTTGTGTGTGCAGGTTGTGTGTACAGGTTGTGTGTACAGGTTGTGTGTACAGGTTGTGTGTGCAGGTTGTGTGTGCAGGTTGTGTGTGCAGGTTGTGTGTACAGGTTGTGTGTGCAGGTTGTGTGTGCAGGTTGTGTGTACAGGTTGTGTGTGCAGGTTGTGTGTACAGGTTGTGTGTGCAGGTTGTGTGTACAGGTTGTGTGTGCAGGTTGTGTGTACAGGTTGTGTGTGCAGGTTGTGTGTACAGGTTGTGTGTGCAGGTTGTGTGTGCAGGTTGTGTGTACAGGTTGTGTGTACAGGTTGTGTGTACAGGTTGTGTGTGCAGGTTGTGTGTGCAGGTTGTGTGTGCAGGTTGTGTGTACAGGTTGTGTGTACAGGTTGTGTGTACAGGTTGTGTGTACAGGTTGTGTGTACAGGTTGTGTGTGCAGGTTGTGTGTACAGGTTGTGTGTGCAGGTTGTGTGTACAGGTTGTGTGTACAGGTTGTGTGTGCAGGTTGTGTGTACAGGTTGTGTGTACAGGTTGTGTGTACAGGTTGTGTGTACAGGTTGTGTGTGCAGGTTGTGTGTACAGGTTGTGTGTACAGGTTGTGTGTACAGGTTGTGTGTACAGGTTGTGTGTACAGGTTGTGTGTGCAGGTTGTGTGTACAGGTTGTGTGTACAGGTTGTGTGTACAGGTTGTGTGTACAGGTTGTGTGTACAGGTTGTGTGTGCAGGTTGTGTGTACAGGTTGTGTGTACAGGTTGTGTGTACAGGTTGTGTGTACAGGTTGTGTGTACAGGTTGTGTGTACAGGTTGTGTGTACAGGTTGTGTGTGCAGGTTGTGTGTACAGGTTGTGTGTACAGGTTGTGTGTACAGGTTGTGTGTGCAGGTTGTGTGTACAGGTTGTGTGTGCAGGTTGTGTGTACAGGTTGTGTGTGCAGGTTGTGTGTGCAGGTTGTGTGTACAGGTTGTGTGTGCAGGTTGTGTGTACAGGTTGTGTGTACAGGTTGTGTGTGCAGGTTGTGTGTACAGGTTGTGTGTACAGGTTGTGTGTGCAGGTTGTGTGTACAGGTTGTGTGTACAGGTTGTGTGTGCAGGTTGTGTGTACAGGTTGTGTGTGCAGGTTGTGTGTACAGGTTGTGTGTGCAGGTTGTGTGTGCAGGTTGTGTGTACAGGTTGTGTGTGCAGGTTGTGTGTACAGGTTGTGTGTACAGGTTGTGTGTACAGGTTGTGTGTGCAGGTTGTGTGTACAGGTTGTGTGTACAGGTTGTGTGTACAGGTTGTGTGTGCAGGTTGTGTGTACAGGTTGTGTGTACAGGTTGTGTGTACAGGTTGTGTGTACAGGTTGTGTGTGCAGGTTGTGTGTGCAGGTTGTGTGTACAGGTTGTGTGTGCAGGTTGTGTGTGCAGGTTGTGTGTACAGGTTGTGTGTGCAGGTTGTGTGTGCAGGTTGTGTGTACAGGTTGTGTGTACAGGTTGTGTGTACAGGTTGTGTGTGCAGGTTGTGTGTACAGGTTGTGTGTACAGGTTGTGTGTACAGGTTGTGTGTGCAGGTTGTGTGTACAGGTTGTGTGTACAGGTTGTGTGTACAGGTTGTGTGTACAGGTTGTGTGTACAGGTTGTGTGTACAGGTTGTGTGTGCAGGTTGTGTGTGCAGGTTGTGTGTACAGGTTGTGTGTACAGGTTGTGTGTACAGGTTGTGTGTACAGGTTGTGTGTGCAGGTTGTGTGTGCAGGTTGTGTGTGCAGGTTGTGTGTGCAGGTTGTGTGTACAGGTTGTGTGTACAGGTTGTGTGTACAGGTTGTGTGTGCAGGTTGTGTGTACAGGTTGTGTGTGCAGGTTGTGTGTACAGGTTGTGTGTACAGGTTGTGTGTACAGGTTGTGTGTGCAGGTTGTGTGTGCAGGTTGTGTGTGCAGGTTGTGTGTACAGGTTGTGTGTGCAGGTTGTGTGTGCAGGTTGTGTGTACAGGTTGTGTGTGCAGGTTGTGTGTACAGGTTGTGTGTACAGGTTGTGTGTACAGGTTGTGTGTACAGGTTGTGTGTACAGGTTGTGTGTGCAGGTTGTGTGTGCAGGTTGTGTGTGCAGGTTGTGTGTACAGGTTGTGTGTGCAGGTTGTGTGTGCAGGTTGTGTGTGCAGGTTGTGTGTGCAGGTTGTGTGTACAGGTTGTGTGTGCAGGTTGTGTGTGCAGGTTGTGTGTACAGGTTGTGTGTGCAGGTTGTGTGTACAGGTTGTGTGTACAGGTTGTGTGTACAGGTTGTGTGTGCAGGTTGTGTGTGCAGGTTGTGTGTACAGGTTGTGTGTGCAGGTTGTGTGTGCAGGTTGTGTGTACAGGTTGTGTGTACAGGTTGTGTGTACAGGTTGTGTGTACAGGTTGTGTGTGCAGGTTGTGTGTGCAGGTTGTGTGTACAGGTTGTGTGTACAGGTTGTGTGTACAGGTTGTGTGTACAGGTTGTGTGTACAGGTTGTGTGTACAGGTTGTGTGTACAGGTTGTGTGTGCAGGTTGTGTGTGCAGGTTGTGTGTACAGGTTGTGTGTACAGGTTGTGTGTACAGGTTGTGTGTACAGGTTGTGTGTGCAGGTTGTGTGTGCAGGTTGTGTGTACAGGTTGTGTGTACAGGTTGTGTGTACAGGTTGTGTGTACAGGTTGTGTGTACAGGTTGTGTGTACAGGTTGTGTGTGCAGGTTGTGTGTGCAGGTTGTGTGTACAGGTTGTGTGTACATGCACAGGTGATGTGGGAAACCAGGCCGTCGGCTGCAGTGTGTGATCGAGAAGCTCTCGGGAAACACTCCCAACACACTCCGGGACTCAAAATAGTTCATCAAATGCAGAGCTCTGAGTTATTGCTTCTCCTTAAGCAAGAAAAGCCTTGTTCGCGTGTGTGTGTGTGTGTGTGTGTGTGTGTGTGTGTCTGATTATAATCAGCTGGTTTATTACACAGCTGGCATGAAGACCTTTGGAAGAAGGATTATTATGTCATGCTATGGCCTATAATTGATAAATTGCTGGTATTAAAATTCTTTACTATAGTCTAAGTAAATCAGTGTGTCCATATGCGTTTTGGGAACTTCCCAGTCATGTAGTGTGTACTAAAGCTGTGAGTGTAAAGATCAAAGATAAAAGGAGTTTGTGTCTCCTAAACGAAAGAAGTGATTCTGAAACGAGTCGTCAGTAACTCAGTCTCACTTCCTGCTGAACCTGAGGGTTTGTAACTAATTAGCATAATGCCCGCCTCTGGTCTTGATTGGCTGAACAGTGTCTCTTAGCCCCGCCCTCTAACACTAGTGTATCTGAGACTGGGAGAGTTCGGTTCGTGTTCATGTCGAGGAGACGCTGTTCTCTGAGATCGAGACGGTGAAACCCGACGCCATCGGTACTGTTCGTACCACTGTGATCAAGAGCCGAGACTCAGATATGATAATGAGCGTTTGCTTTCTGACCAATCACAGCAGAGCAGCTCTCAGAGAGGCGGGGTTTTCATTATTACCATTCATGCAAATTTTCATCCAGCGTTTTTTGGTTTACACTGATGAATTTATCATATTATATTATTTTATTTATATTATGTATAATTTTTACAAGCATTTTATGGAATGAATTTTCACAAGAGGCAAGAATTTTCCTGAAAACTGTCACGCCTGTTCCATAAGATCTCAGTCGGTTCCCATTTTCCTTCCATTACTCTCTTGAGTTTCTTCTTCTCCTCTTCCCGTGGCTTTGCTTCACACTGACGGTGTCACACGGTGTGTTTGTAAGCGGAGGTGAACAGAGATGCGGTCCGGCTGATGTTTGGAGTGTGTGTGTGTGTGATCTCAGTGTGTGTGTGTGATCTCAGTGTGTGTGTGTGTTTCATGATGTCTGTTGTGTGTTTGTAAGCGGAGGTGAACAGAGATGCGGTCCGGCTGATGTTTGGAGTGTGTGTGTGTGATCGCAGTGTGTGTGTGTGATCTCAGTGTGTGTGTGTGATCTCAGTGTGTGTGTGTGTTTCATGATGTCTGTTGTGTGTTTGTAAGCGGAGGTGAACAGAGATGCGTCCGGCTGATGTTTGGAGTGTGTGTGTGTGATCTCAGTGTGTGTGTGTGATCTCAGTGTGTGTGATCTCAGTGTGTGTGTGTGTTTCATGATGTCTGTTGTGTGTTTGTAAGCGGAGGTGAACAGAGATGCGGTCCGGCTGATGTTTGGAGTGTGTGTGTGTGATCGCAGTGTGTGTGTGTGATCTCAGTGTGTGTGTGTGATCTCAGTGTGTGTGTGTGTTTCATGATGTCTGTTGTGTGTTTGTAAGCGGAGGTGAACAGAGATGCGGTCCGGCTGATGTTTGGAGTGTGTGTGTGTGATCTCAGTGTGTGTGTGTGATCTCAGTGTGTGTGTGTGTTTCATGATGTCTGTTGTGTGTTTGTAAGCGGAGGTGAACAGAGATGCGTCCGGCTGATGTTTGGAGTGTGTGTGTGTGATCTCAGTGTGTGTGTGTGATCTCAGTGTGTGTGATCTCAGTGTGTGTGTGTGTTTCATGATGTCTGTTGTGTGTTTGTAAGCGGAGGTGAACAGAGATGCGTCCGGCTGATGTTTGGAGTGTGTGTGTGTGATCTCAGTGTGTGTGTGTGATCTCAGTGTGTGTGATCTCAGTGTGTGTGTGTGTTTCATGATGTCTGTTGTGTGTTTGTAAGCGGAGGTGAACAGAGATGCGTCCGGCTGATGTTTGGAGTGTGTGTGTGTGATCGCAGTGTGTGTGTTTCATGATGTCTGTTGTGTGTTTGTAAGCGGAGGTGAACAGAGATGCGGTCCGGCTGATGTTTGGACTGTGTGTGTGTGATCGCAGTGTGTGTGTGTGATCTCAGTGTGTGTGATCTCAGTGTGTGTGTGTGTTTCATGATGTCTGTTGTGTGTTTGTAAGCGGAGGTGAACAGAGATGCGTCCGGCTGATGTTTGGAGTGTGTGTGTGTGATCGCAGTGTGTGTGTTTCATGATGTCTGTTGTGTGTTTGTAAGCGGAGGTGAACAGAGATGCGGTCCGGCTGATGTTTGGACTGTGTGTGTGTGATCGCAGTGTGTGTGTGTGATCTCAGTGTGTGTGATCTCAGTGTGTGTGTGTGTTTCATGATGTCTGTTGTGTGTTTGTAAGCGGAGGTGAACAGAGATGCGGTCCGGCTGATGTTTGGAGTGTGTGTGTGTGATCGCAGTGTGTGTGTTTCATGATGTCTGTTGTGTGTTTGTAAGCGGAGGTTGATAGAGATGCGGTCCGGCTGATGTTTGGAGTGTGTGTGTGTGATCGCAGTGTGTGTGTTTCATGATGCACTGATCAGTTAGTCTGCATTAGTGAGAGCACACGAGCTGATCTGAACTCTTCTTGGAGTTTCCATGATTCCTCTGCCAGTGTAAATGATGAGTCAGAAATGAACTGAGTGACTTTGCTCTCTGAGTCTGAGAACTACTGACCTGGAAGGAAACAAATGCTGTGTTTGTTTGATAAAAGTAGCTTGACTGATATTATCATTAGAAATTCCATTTGTTTTATTTAAAGTTTTTGAAAATCATTGTATTTCCCTTAATCTTATCTTAACATTCTCATGTCTCTTGGTCAAGACGTGCAAAACTCCTCTAAATAAACCCCACACGTATTCTCCTTCCGACAAGAGAACTATTCTCACATTACTACCTGTGTGTGTGTGCGCAGAGAAGCAGAAATGACTGGGATCTGCTGATCTTCTACAATGAGATGAAAATGCATTTATCTTCCATTATTAGCGCTGGATTGTGGAGCTGGACATGTCTCCAGTAAAGGACACACAGCGCTGGATTGTGGAGCTGGACGTGTCTCCAGTAAAGGAGACGCTACACAGCGCTGGATTGTGGAGCTGGACGTGTCTCCAGTAAAGGAGACGCCACACAGCGCTGGATTGTGGAGCTGGACATGTCTCCAGTAAAGGAGACGCTACACAGCGCTGGATTGTGGAGCTGGACATGTCTCCAGTAAAGGAGACGCCACACAGCGCTGGATTGTGGAGCTGGACATGTCTCCAGTAAAGGACACACAGCGCTGGATTGTGGAGCTGGACGTGTCTCCAGTAAAGGAGACGCTACACAGCGCTGGATTGTGGAGCTGGACGTGTCTCCAGTAAAGGAGACGCCACACAGCGCTGGATTGTGGAGCTGGACATGTCTCCAGTAAAGGAGACGCTACACAGCGCTGGATTGTGGAGCTGGACATGTCTCCAGTAAAGGAGACGCCACACAGCGCTGGATTGTGGAGCTGGACGTGTCTCCAGTAAAGGACACACAGCGCTGGATTGTGGAGCTGGACATGTCTCCAGTAAAGGAGACGCTACACAGCGCTGGATTGTGGAGCTGGACATGTCTCCAGTAAAGGAGACGCCACACAGCGCTGGATTGTGGAGCTGGACATGTCTCCAGTAAAGGAGACGCCACACATCGCTGGATTGTGGAGCTGGACGTGTCTCCAGTAAAGGACACACAGCGCTGGATTGTGGAGCTGGACAGATCTCCAGTAAAGGAGACGCTACACAGCGCTGGATTGTGGAGCTGGACATGTCTTCAGTAAAGGAGACGCCACACAGCGCTGGATTGTGGAGCTGGACATGTCTCCAGTAAAGGAGACGCCACACAGCGCTGGATTGTGGAGCTGGACATGTCTCCAGTAAAGGAGACGCCACACAGCGCTGGATTGTGGAGCTGGACATGTCTCCAGTAAAGGAGACGCCACACAGAGCTGGATTGTGGAGCTGGACATGTCTCCAGTAAAGGAGACGCCACACAGCGCTGGATTGTGGAGCTGGACATGTCTCCAGTAAAGGAGACGCCACACAGCGCTGGATTGTGGAGCTGGACATGTCTCCAGTAAAGGAGACGCCACACAGCGCTGGATTGTGGAGCTGGACGTGTCTCCAGTAAAGGACACACAGCGCTGGATCGTGGAGCTGGACATGTCTCCAGTAAAGGAGACGACACACAGCGCTGGATTGTGGAGCTGGACATGTCTCCAGTAAAGGAGACGCTACACAGCGCTGGATTGTGGAGCTGGACATGTCTCCAGTAAAGGAGACGACACACAGCGCTGGATTGTGGAGCTGGACATGTCTCCAGTAAAGGAGACGACACACAGCGCTGGATTGTGGAGCTGGACATGTCTCCAGTAAAGGAGACGCCACACAGCGCTGGATTGTGGAGCTGGACATGTCTCCAGTAAAGGACACACAGCGCTGGATTGTGGAGCTGGACATGTCTCCAGTAAAGGACACACAGCGCTGGATTGTGGAGCTGGACATGTCTCCAGTAAAGGACACACAGCGCTGGATTGTGGAGCTGGACAGATCTCCAGTAAAGGACACACAGCGCTGGATTGTGGAGCTGGACATGTCTCCAGTAAAGGAGACGCCACACAGCGCTGGATTGTGGAGCTGGACATGTCTCCAGTAAAGGACACACAGCGCTGGATTGTGGAGCTGGACAGATCTCCAGTAAAGGACACACAGCGCTGGATCGTGGAGCTGGACATGTCTCCAGTAAAGGAGACGCCACACAGCGCTGGATTGTGGAGCTGGACATGTCTCCAGTAAAGGAGACGCCACACAGCGCTGGATTGTGGAGCTGGACATGTCTCCAGTAAAGGACACACAGCGCTGGATTGTGGAGCTGGACAGATCTCCAGTAAAGGAGACGCCACACAGCGCTGGATCGTGGAGCTGGACATGTCTCCAGTAAAGGACACACAGCGCTGGATTGTGGAGCTGGACAGATCTCCAGTAAAGGACACACAGCGCTGGATTGTGGAGCTGGACAGATCTCCAGTAAAGGACACACAGCGCTGGATTGTGGAGCTGGACATGTCTCCAGTAAAGGACACACAGCGCTGGATTGTGGAGCTGGACAGATCTCCAGTAAAGGAGACGCCACACAGAGCTGGATTGTGGAGCTGGACATGTCTCCAGTAAAGGAGACGCCACACAGCGCTGGATTGTGGAGCTGGACATGTCTCCAGTAAAGGAGACGCTACACAGCGCTGGATTGTGGAGCTGGACATGTCTCCAGTAAAGGACACACAGCGCTGGATTGTGGAGCTGGACAGATCTCCAGTAAAGGAGACGCTACACAGCGCTGGATTGTGGAGCTGGACGTGTCTCCAGTAAAGGACACACAGCGCTGGATTGTGGAGCTGGACGTGTCTCCAGTAAAGGACACACAGCGCTGGATTGTGGAGCTGGACAGATCTCCAGTAAAGGACACACAGCGCTGGATTGTGGAGCTGGACATGTCTCCAGTAAAGGAGACGCCACACAGCGCTGGATTGTGGAGCTGGACGTGTCTCCAGTAAAGGAGACGCCACACAGCGCTGGATTGTGGAGCTGGACATGTCTCCAGTAAAGGAGACGCTACACAGCGCTGGATTGTGGAGCTGGACATGTCTCCAGTAAAGGAGACGACACACAGCGCTGGATTGTGGAGCTGGACATGTCTCCAGTAAAGGAGACGCTACACAGCGCTGGATTGTGGAGCTGGACATGTCTCCAGTAAAGGAGACGCCACACAGCGCTGGATTGTGGAGCTGGACATGTCTCCAGTAAAGGAGACGCTACACAGCGCTGGATTGTGGAGCTGGACATGTGTGTGTGTGTGATCGCAGTGTGTGTGTTTCATGATGTCTGTTGTGTGTTTGTAAGCGGAGGTTGATAGAGATGCGGTCCGGCTGATGTTTGGAGTGTGTGTGTGTGATCGCAGTGTGTGTGTTTCATGATGCACTGATCAGTTAGTCTGCATTAGTGAGAGCACACGAGCTGATCTGAACTCTTCTTGGAGTTTCCATGATTCCTCTGCCAGTGTAAATGATGAGTCAGAAATGAACTGAGTGACTTTGCTCTCTGAGTCTGAGAACTACTGACCTGGAAGGAAACAAATGCTGTGTTTGTTTGATAAAAGTAGCTTGACTGATATTATCATTAGAAATTCCATTTGTTTTATTTAAAGTTTTTGAAAATCATTGTATTTCCCTTAATCTTATCTTAACATTCTCATGTCTCTTGGTCAAGACGTGCAAAACTCCTCTAAATAAACCCCACACGTATTCTCCTTCCGACAAGAGAACTATTCTCACATTACTACCTGTGTGTGTGTGCGCAGAGAAGCAGAAATGACTGGGATCTGCTGATCTTCTACAATGAGATGAAAATGCATTTATCTTCCATTATTAGCGCTGGATTGTGGAGCTGGACATGTCTCCAGTAAAGGACACACAGCGCTGGATTGTGGAGCTGGACATGTCTCCAGTAAAGGACACACAGCGCTGGATTGTGGAGCTGGACGTGTCTCCAGTAAAGGAGACGCTACACAGCGCTGGATTGTGGAGCTGGACGTGTCTCCAGTAAAGGAGACGCCACACAGCGCTGGATTGTGGAGCTGGACATGTCTCCAGTAAAGGAGACGCTACACAGCGCTGGATTGTGGAGCTGGACATGTCTCCAGTAAAGGAGACGCCACACAGCGCTGGATTGTGGAGCTGGACGTGTCTCCAGTAAAGGACACACAGCGCTGGATTGTGGAGCTGGACATGTCTCCAGTAAAGGAGACGCCACACAGCGCTGGATTGTGGAGCTGGACATGTCTCCAGTAAAGGAGACGCCACACATCGCTGGATTGTGGAGCTGGACGTGTCTCCAGTAAAGGACACACAGCGCTGGATTGTGGAGCTGGACAGATCTCCAGTAAAGGAGACGCTACACAGCGCTGGATTGTGGAGCTGGACATGTCTTCAGTAAAGGAGACGCCACACAGCGCTGGATTGTGGAGCTGGACATGTCTCCAGTAAAGGAGACGCCACACAGCGCTGGATTGTGGAGCTGGACATGTCTCCAGTAAAGGAGACGCCACACAGCGCTGGATTGTGGAGCTGGACAGATCTCCAGTAAAGGAGACGCTACACAGCGCTGGATTGTGGAGCTGGACATGTCTCCAGTAAAGGACACACAGCGCTGGATTGTGGAGCTGGACGTGTCTCCAGTAAAGGACACACAGCGCTGGATTGTGGAGCTGGACAGATCTCCAGTAAAGGACACACAGCGCTGGATTGTGGAGCTGGACATGTCTCCAGTAAAGGAGACGCCACACAGCGCTGGATTGTGGAGCTGGACATGTCTCCAGTAAAGGAGACGCCACACAGAGCTGGATTGTGGAGCTGGACATGTCTCCAGTAAAGGAGACGCCACACAGCGCTGGATTGTGGAGCTGGACATGTCTCCAGTAAAGGAGACGCCACACAGCGCTGGATTGTGGAGCTGGACATGTCTCCAGTAAAGGAGACGCCACACAGCGCTGGATTGTGGAGCTGGACGTGTCTCCAGTAAAGGACACACAGCGCTGGATCGTGGAGCTGGACATGTCTCCAGTAAAGGAGACGACACACAGCGCTGGATTGTGGAGCTGGACATGTCTCCAGTAAAGGAGACGCTACACAGCGCTGGATTGTGGAGCTGGACATGTCTCCAGTAAAGGAGACGACACACAGCGCTGGATTGTGGAGCTGGACATGTCTCCAGTAAAGGACACACAGCGCTGGATTGTGGAGCTGGACATGTCTCCAGTAAAGGAGACGCCACACAGCGCTGGATTGTGGAGCTGGACATGTCTCCAGTAAAGGAGACGCCACACATCGCTGGATTGTGGAGCTGGACGTGTCTCCAGTAAAGGACACACAGCGCTGGATTGTGGAGCTGGACAGATCTCCAGTAAAGGAGACGCTACACAGCGCTGGATTGTGGAGCTGGACATGTCTTCAGTAAAGGAGACGCCACACAGCGCTGGATTGTGGAGCTGGACATGTCTCCAGTAAAGGAGACGCCACACAGCGCTGGATTGTGGAGCTGGACATGTCTCCAGTAAAGGAGACGCCACACAGCGCTGGATTGTGGAGCTGGACAGATCTCCAGTAAAGGAGACGCTACACAGCGCTGGATTGTGGAGCTGGACATGTCTCCAGTAAAGGACACACAGCGCTGGATTGTGGAGCTGGACGTGTCTCCAGTAAAGGACACACAGCGCTGGATTGTGGAGCTGGACAGATCTCCAGTAAAGGACACACAGCGCTGGATTGTGGAGCTGGACATGTCTCCAGTAAAGGAGACGCCACACAGCGCTGGATTGTGGAGCTGGACATGTCTCCAGTAAAGGAGACGCCACACAGAGCTGGATTGTGGAGCTGGACATGTCTCCAGTAAAGGAGACGCCACACAGCGCTGGATTGTGGAGCTGGACATGTCTCCAGTAAAGGAGACGCCACACAGCGCTGGATTGTGGAGCTGGACATGTCTCCAGTAAAGGAGACGCCACACAGCGCTGGATTGTGGAGCTGGACGTGTCTCCAGTAAAGGACACACAGCGCTGGATCGTGGAGCTGGACATGTCTCCAGTAAAGGAGACGACACACAGCGCTGGATTGTGGAGCTGGACATGTCTCCAGTAAAGGAGACGCTACACAGCGCTGGATTGTGGAGCTGGACATGTCTCCAGTAAAGGAGACGACACACAGCGCTGGATTGTGGAGCTGGACATGTCTCCAGTAAAGGAGACGACACACAGCGCTGGATTGTGGAGCTGGACATGTCTCCAGTAAAGGAGACGCCACACAGCGCTGGATTGTGGAGCTGGACATGTCTCCAGTAAAGGACACACAGCGCTGGATTGTGGAGCTGGACATGTCTCCAGTAAAGGACACACAGCGCTGGATTGTGGAGCTGGACATGTCTCCAGTAAAGGACACACAGCGCTGGATTGTGGAGCTGGACAGATCTCCAGTAAAGGACACACAGCGCTGGATTGTGGAGCTGGACATGTCTCCAGTAAAGGAGACGCCACACAGCGCTGGATTGTGGAGCTGGACATGTCTCCAGTAAAGGACACACAGCGCTGGATTGTGGAGCTGGACAGATCTCCAGTAAAGGACACACAGCGCTGGATCGTGGAGCTGGACATGTCTCCAGTAAAGGAGACGCCACACAGCGCTGGATTGTGGAGCTGGACATGTCTCCAGTAAAGGAGACGCCACACAGCGCTGGATTGTGGAGCTGGACATGTCTCCAGTAAAGGACACACAGCGCTGGATTGTGGAGCTGGACAGATCTCCAGTAAAGGAGACGCCACACAGCGCTGGATCGTGGAGCTGGACATGTCTCCAGTAAAGGACACACAGCGCTGGATTGTGGAGCTGGACAGATCTCCAGTAAAGGACACACAGCGCTGGATTGTGGAGCTGGACAGATCTCCAGTAAAGGACACACAGCGCTGGATTGTGGAGCTGGACATGTCTCCAGTAAAGGACACACAGCGCTGGATTGTGGAGCTGGACAGATCTCCAGTAAAGGAGACGCCACACAGAGCTGGATTGTGGAGCTGGACATGTCTCCAGTAAAGGAGACGCCACACAGCGCTGGATTGTGGAGCTGGACATGTCTCCAGTAAAGGAGACGCTACACAGCGCTGGATTGTGGAGCTGGACATGTCTCCAGTAAAGGACACACAGCGCTGGATTGTGGAGCTGGACAGATCTCCAGTAAAGGAGACGCTACACAGCGCTGGATTGTGGAGCTGGACATGTCTCCAGTAAAGGAGACGCTACACAGCGCTGGATTGTGGAGCTGGACGTGTCTCCAGTAAAGGACACACAGCGCTGGATTGTGGAGCTGGACGTGTCTCCAGTAAAGGACACACAGCGCTGGATTGTGGAGCTGGACATGTCTCCAGTAAAGGACACACAGCGCTGGATTGTGGAGCTGGACATGTCTCCAGTAAAGGACACACAGCGCTGGATTGTGGAGCTGGACATGTCTCCAGTAAAGGAGACGCCACACAGCGCTGGATTGTGGAGCTGGACGTGTCTCCAGTAAAGGACACACAGCGCTGGATCGTGGAGCTGGACATGTCTCCAGTAAAGGAGACGACACACAGCGCTGGATTGTGGAGCTGGACATGTCTCCAGTAAAGGAGACGCTACACAGCGCTGGATTGTGGAGCTGGACATGTCTCCAGTAAAGGAGACGACACACAGCGCTGGATTGTGGAGCTGGACATGTCTCCAGTAAAGGAGACGACACACAGCGCTGGATTGTGGAGCTGGACATGTCTCCAGTAAAGGAGACGCCACACAGCGCTGGATTGTGGAGCTGGACATGTCTCCAGTAAAGGACACACAGCGCTGGATTGTGGAGCTGGACATGTCTCCAGTAAAGGACACACAGCGCTGGATTGTGGAGCTGGACATGTCTCCAGTAAAGGACACACAGCGCTGGATTGTGGAGCTGGACAGATCTCCAGTAAAGGACACACAGCGCTGGATTGTGGAGCTGGACATGTCTCCAGTAAAGGAGACGCCACACAGCGCTGGATTGTGGAGCTGGACATGTCTCCAGTAAAGGACACACAGCGCTGGATTGTGGAGCTGGACAGATCTCCAGTAAAGGACACACAGCGCTGGATCGTGGAGCTGGACATGTCTCCAGTAAAGGAGACGCCACACAGCGCTGGATTGTGGAGCTGGACATGTCTCCAGTAAAGGAGACGCCACACAGCGCTGGATTGTGGAGCTGGACATGTCTCCAGTAAAGGACACACAGCGCTGGATTGTGGAGCTGGACAGATCTCCAGTAAAGGAGACGCCACACAGCGCTGGATCGTGGAGCTGGACATGTCTCCAGTAAAGGACACACAGCGCTGGATTGTGGAGCTGGACAGATCTCCAGTAAAGGACACACAGCGCTGGATTGTGGAGCTGGACAGATCTCCAGTAAAGGACACACAGCGCTGGATTGTGGAGCTGGACATGTCTCCAGTAAAGGACACACAGCGCTGGATTGTGGAGCTGGACAGATCTCCAGTAAAGGAGACGCCACACAGAGCTGGATTGTGGAGCTGGACATGTCTCCAGTAAAGGAGACGCCACACAGCGCTGGATTGTGGAGCTGGACATGTCTCCAGTAAAGGAGACGCTACACAGCGCTGGATTGTGGAGCTGGACATGTCTCCAGTAAAGGACACACAGCGCTGGATTGTGGAGCTGGACAGATCTCCAGTAAAGGAGACGCTACACAGCGCTGGATTGTGGAGCTGGACATGTCTCCAGTAAAGGAGACGCTACACAGCGCTGGATTGTGGAGCTGGACGTGTCTCCAGTAAAGGACACACAGCGCTGGATTGTGGAGCTGGACGTGTCTCCAGTAAAGGACACACAGCGCTGGATTGTGGAGCTGGACAGATCTCCAGTAAAGGACACACAGCGCTGGATTGTGGAGCTGGACATGTCTCCAGTAAAGGAGACGCCACACAGCGCTGGATTGTGGAGCTGGACGTGTCTCCAGTAAAGGAGACGCCACACAGCGCTGGATTGTGGAGCTGGACATGTCTCCAGTAAAGGAGACGCTACACAGCGCTGGATTGTGGAGCTGGACATGTCTCCAGTAAAGGAGACGCCACACAGCGCTGGATTGTGGAGCTGGACATGTCTCCAGTAAAGGAGACGCTACACAGCGCTGGATTGTGGAGCTGGACATGTCTCCAGTAAAGGAGACGACACACAGCGCTGGATTGTGGAGCTGGACATGTCTCCAGTAAAGGACACACAGCGCTGGAGAGTGGAGCTGAGGGTGTGTTTGAAAGGCTTGATTTAGTCGGGCTGTGAAACACGGGTCAGGACGGAGACGCTGCTGGTCCTTCAGCGCTTGGATCGGGGACAAGAATGTGCTTCTCGAGGAGCGAACATGTCCTCCGGAGTCTGAGTTACAGAGAGAATAACCGAAGACTCCTCTAAAGCTCAGAGTTTCTCATGGCACTGAACACAGCCGTTCTTTCTTCTTTCTGTGAACATTTTTATAATCGGAAGAACCTTTTTCAACTATAAAGACCTTTTTCCCAATGGAAAGATGATGTTAAAAATAAAACAAAAAAGTATGATGTTAAATTACACTTTACTGTATATTCACATTGAGAAGCTGATTTACATTAGAATAATATTTCACTGTTCTCCTGTATTTGTGCTGAACACACGCAGCTCTGAGCAGAAGACTCTCTTCTCTCTGGAGTCTGGTGTTGGCCGGTCCCGTGGCCTCAGGTCCAGCTCGCCGCAGTGACTCTGGCTCAGGACACACAGATCTCAGTGAAGGATGTGTGTGTGGATCTCGGCTCGTGATGAACAGGAACAGATGTGTGCTAATAACCCGTGTCTGAAGTCCTCGTGTGCCACAGTAAACACACTCGTCTCATCACACAGCATCTGTATTGTTCCCGGTGTCTTCTGTCTCCACACACAGCCGGCGCTCGATCCATCAGAACTCTGAGGAACCCGAACCGACCCGAGAGACGCCGCGCAGCGTTAGCGGAGGGTCAGGACAGCGGCAGGACCGCTAGAGAAGAGCAACTCCTGCCAAACGCCATCAATCATCATCAGTCACGAGTTACTGTCTCTCTCCCTCTCTCTCTCCCTCTCTCTCTCTCTCTCTCTCTCTCTCTCTCTCTCTCTCTGTGTGCGCATGCGTGAGCGTTTGGTGAGTGAGCGAGTGAGAAGTGTGGTGAGTGCTTGACCTCCTTCTTTGTATTCTCTATCTTTTATCTCTGCACTTGTGGTATACGGGTTTAGAAGTATTAAGATAGGGTGTTGTTGTCTATCTGCCAGTTTTTATAACTGGCAGGATGACTTCAGGTGTGAGGACGTTAGATTTCCTCACACGGCGTCATGCGGTGAAAATAAGTTTGAATGCTAGCGTGGAGGAGTGCAGTCTGGCTGTGGGAGAGGTGGTCGGCTGTGAAAATATTTTGTCGGCGTCAAAAATGAACAACGCGGTTGTTGTTTTTTTGAAAACCGTTGAGTTAGCGAACGTTTTGGTTGAAAGAGGAGTTGTCATTGACAATGTGTTTGTTCCAGTGTTACCGTTATCGGCTCCGTCCAAAAAGGTTACTTTGTCAAACGTGCCGCCTTTCATTAAAAACGAGCAGCTTGTTCAATTTTTGGAGCGACACGGTAGGTTGGTCTCCCCAATAAAGATGATTCAAATTGGCTGTAAATCCGCGTTACTGAAACATGTAGTGTCGTTCAGACGTTTTGTGTTTATGGTATTAAAGGATAACAAAGATGAATTGGATGTGACGTTTAATTTCAATCACGATGACTTCAACTATGTGGTTTATGCCACAACCAATAGCATGAAATGCCTTGGTTGTGGTGAAATAGGACATCTCGTGAGGGTTTGTCCGAAAAAGGATGAGCAATCTAAGGAAAAAGTTTCATCAGCACCGGTTGAAAAAGTTGGTGGGGTGGAGGTAGCAACAGTTGTTAGGAGTGACGTGCCTTCAGCAGTGGATGTAGTTGAAGTAAACAGTGTACAAGAACCGGTAATCTTAATCGATTCATCAGGTGAGGCTGCCGCTTTGAAACAAACAGGCAAAGAGAAAATAGCAGTAGTAGGTGTAGAAAAAGCCTCTGTATCTAATGAAGGGCAGCAGCTAACTGATGTGCTCGATATGTCGAGCTCTGAAAAGGTTCAAAACATGGAGCTGGAAGGGGATCAGTGTTCTGGGGGGGAACAAGATGAAGGTGTTTTTAAAACACCACAAAAGAGGAGGATGAGGCAGAGCCACGGCAGTAAATCGAAAACAGTGGAAAATAGTCAAACTGATACTGACAGTGAAACTGACGTTTCAGAATGCAGTTTTACTTACGATCAAACAAATATTGAGTTGCCAGAACAATCCTACAGCGCAGACGATATTAAGCTCTTTTTGAGAACAACAAAGGGTGTAAGAAACGTGCGCATTACAGAGTATTTTCCTGACTTGGAGCAATTTGTAGAAAAAGCAAAGGTTTTTAAGAGTGAAGGTCTTTTTTCTGATCAAGAGGTTTACAGACTGAGGAAAATTCTCACTAAAGTAAACTCTCAATTAGGAATTAGTGTTGACGATGCCAAGCTTTAAGAATACACTTTTTGTGTGTGTCTTGATTATCCTTTCTTCTCTTTAATGAGAGAATTAAATTTAGCCTCTCTCAATTTAAATGGGGCACGAGAAGAGAAGAAAAGGTTTGAATTATATGAGTTAATCAAGGTAAAGAAAATATATATTCTGTTTGCACAAGAAACTCATAGTGATGTCTCTAATGAGGAAAATTGGGTAAGAGAATTTGATGGGTTAACCATTTTTAGTCATAACACATCTCTGAGTGGCGGTGTTGCCATCTTATTTTCTAAAAACTCCATTCCAATTTCTTATGAAGTGGAAGAAGTGGTGAAAGGCAGATTTTTAAAAGTAAGAGCTCAATTTGAAAATTCTTTTTACTGTTTTGGTTGTGTTTATGCTCCCACCAATACAGTTGAAAGATTGGGATTTCTAAATATATTATGTAAAGCAGTAAGTGATTGCAATACTGAAGATTTGCTCTTGATTGGAGGAGACTTTAATTGCACCGAACTTGCATCAGATAGAAATCATGTTGAACCCCATATGGCTTCACGAAAAAGGCTAGTTCAATTTATAGAAACACATGAGCTTGTAGACATTTGGTGGAATTTTCATAAGACACAGAGACATTATACATGGAGTCACACTTATAATAATATGTTGTCCTTAGCAAGATTGGACAGATTTTATGGTTTTAGCCATCAACTTAATCTTTTTAGAGATTGTTCTATTATTCCAGTTAGCTTTTCGGATCATAGTTTAGTTCAGTGCTTTTTAACTTTAGGATCCATAAAACCAAAGAGCGCAATGTGGCATTTTAACAGTAGACTCTTAGTTGATATGGAATTTAGAGATATCTTTAGGTTTTTTTGGAGTGAGTTTAGAACCACCAAATCTGATTTTCAATCTTTGCAGCAGTGGTGGGATTTCGGGAAAACCCAAATTAAACAATTGAGTCAACAGTATGCTTACAACATCACTAAAGAACTTACTCATTCAATGGTAAAGTTAGAAGATGATATAAAGAAACTTCAAGAATCTATTGGAACAGAGCAGAATCAAGAGCTTATTGAAATTTTAAACAGGAAGAAGAAAGAATTGGCTGGAATTTTAGACCTGAAAGCACAGGGGTCTCTGATCAGATCTCGCTTTAAGAATATAGAGTGGATGGATATATGCTCCACATTTTTTTTCAATTTGGAAAAGAAAAATGGGCAAAAAAGATGTATTCATGTTTTGCACTCTAAAGAGGGTGTACTCTTGTCGGATCATGCAGAAATTCGGAAGAGAGCGGTAGAATTTTATAAGGAACTGTACAGCAGTGAACTTTTACACAGGCCAAACACTAATGTGTTTATTGAAGATCTTCCTCAGGTGACTGAAGAAGGAAATGCCGATCTCTGTAGAGAGATAACGCTAGAAGAGCTGGAGAAAGCTCTTCAGGGCATGGAATGCGGCAGAGCACCTGGAATAGATGGCCTATCTATAGACTTTTATAAGTCTTTTTGGCCTGAGATTGGTGCCGATCTGCTTGCAGTCATCAATGAAAGTACAAACAGTGGAAGGTTACCACTGAGCTGCCGTAGAGCAGTGCTGACTCTACTGCCAAAGAAGGGAGATCTGAGCGACATTAAAAATTGGAGGCCTGTGTCATTGTTGTGCAGTGATTATAAAATTCTATCTAAAGCACTAGCAAATAGATTGAGTAAGGGAATGGAGGAGGTCATCCACACTGATCAGACTTATTGTGTGCCAGGAAGGCAAATTTTTGATAATATTTCCTTTGTTAGAGATATGTTTGATGTCAGTAAGCTCTTTGGTTTTGATTTTGGTCTGATTTCATTAGATCAAGAGAAAGCGTTCGACAGAATCGAACATAGCTATTTATGGGAGGTTTTAGACGCTTTTGGGTTTAATAGAACTTTTATTGATAAGTTAAAAGTTTTATATTGTGATGTTGAAAGTTTGCTGAAGGTGAATGGTGACTTATGTGCCCCCTTTAGTGTTTATAGAGGTATTAGACAAGGTTGTGCTCTTTCAGGCATGTTGTACAGTTTGACAATTGAACCCCTGTTAAGAAAATTTAGAGCAGAGTTAAAGGGTGTAACTATTCCAAACTGTGAAAAGCATTTTAAGTTATCAGCTTATGCTGATGATATTGTCATTTTTATCAAAGAACAAAGCGATGTGTCAAAACTAACAAAGATTCTAAGTGATTTTATGGTTGTTTCCTCTGCTAAGGTTAACTGGAATAAAAGTGAGGCTATCTTAATTGGAAAGTGGCTTTATGGGCAACCTAGTCTCCCCGCAGGGTTAAAATGGAGTAGAGACGGGTTTAAATACTTAGGTGTATATTTGGGGAATGACACAATGGTAAGAAAGAATTTTGAGGGGGTAGAAGAAAAAATAGTGGGGCCGTTGAGTAAATGGAAGTTTTTACTTTCTAATATGTCATATAGAGGACGGGTTTTAATTATTAACAATCTAGTAGCCTCCACTCTTTGGCATTGGTTAACATGTATTGATCCCCCAGCACTTCTTCTGAAAAAAATTCAAGCCATATTAGTTAACTTCTTTTGGGACAAATTACATTGGGTGCCTCAGGGTGTTTTATATCTGTCTAAGAATGAAGGGGGACAAGGTTTGATTCATCTGCAGAGTAGAGCGGCAGCTTTTCGGTTAAAATATGCACAAAGGTTTCTTGAAAGTCCTGTAAACCAGAATTGGAGCTTGGTTGCTTCCATTATTTTCAGAAACTTTGAAGGTCTGGGGCTGGATAAGTCTTTGTTCTGGATGAACCTCAAGAAGTTGTCGATATCTAAGCTACCAATCTTTTACTGTAATTTATTCAAAGTATGGTCATGTTTTAAAGTATTGAGAAGTGAAAAAACAGATTCCTTGTACTGGACATTGCAAGAACCGTTGATTTGTGGCTCACGTTTTGATGTTTCAAATGAAGGATGTTTTCCTGCTCTGATGGACTTACTTATGAAATCTCACATCATTACTCTTGGGACTCTAATTCGCATAACTGGACCTGTTTTATCTGACACCAAGACAATGGAAGGAATGATGAAGATGAGGTCAACACGGGTGTTAAATCAGCTGTTGTCTAAATGGAAAGAAGCGATTACTGATGAAGAGTTGAAAATGATCAAAGACTATGAGGAAGGGTGCATTCAACCAAAGGAGGACGATCCTTTTCCGAATCTGTCTTTAATGCCTGATTTAGAAATGTGTACAGGTTTTTTCTTGGAATGTAATGATTTAAGTTTATTAGGAGAAAGAAAAGCATCTAGTAAGGAAATGTATGAATGTTGTGTTAAAGCATTTAATAAGAAGACTCTTGATGGAAAGATAGACACACCGTGGCGTAATGTTTTACATCTAAGTGAAAATACAAGACCTAAATGGGGGGCACTTTATAAGTCACCATTGCTTAAAAAAACAGGGGATTTGCAATGGAGAGTTTTGCATGGGACTATAGCGGTTAATGCATTTGTTTCAGTGATAAACCGTGAAGTTAATCCTGAATGTCCATTTTGTTTACAAAGGGAAACTGTTTTTCACACTTTTATGCATTGCAGTAGATTAGGGCCTTTGTTTACTTTTTTACACGATGTATTTAAGCAATTTGATGAAGTGTTCTCCATGGAGATTTTTATTTGTGGTTTTAAGTACTCAAGAAATCGGTCTTGTGAATGTCAGTTGCTTAATTTCTTTTTGGGTCAAGCAAAAATGGCAATCTATGTAAGCAGAAAAAGCAAGATTGAAAAGGATTCTGATGTAGATGTAGTACTGCTTTTCTCATTGTTGGTGAAATCTAGAGTAGTAGTTGATTTCCGGTATTATGATGACACAAACAATTTAATGATGTTTGAACAAAGGTGGTGTATAAAAGACGTTCTGTGTAACGTTGATAATAATATTCTGACTTTTAGTAGTATTTGGTGAGTTTTAGAAACTAAGCTGTATTCTCTTGTGTGACCTGAATTGTAATAAAAGGTATTTTAAAATTCAAATTCTCTCTCTCTCTCTCTCTCTCTCTCTCTCTCTCTCTCTCTCTCTCTCTCTCTCTCTCTCTCTCTCTCTCTCTCTCTCTCTCTCTCTCTCTCTCTCTCTCTCTCTCTCTCTCTCTCTCTCCCTCTGTCTCTCTCTCTCTCTCTCTCTCCCTCTCTCTCTCTCTCTCTCTCTCTCTCTCTCTCTCTCCCTCTCTCTCTCTCTCCCTCCCCCTCTCCCTCTCTCTCTCTCTCTCTCTCTCTCTCTCTCTCTCTCTCTCTGATGAAATGTTTGCATTGTAAATTGCACTTGAAAGGATTTTATGCTACTTTGCACTTTGAAGCAAATTAAGCAAGCAGGCGAGAGGCTGGTGTAAATGTTTGTGAAGAAATGTAGCATTCCCAAGTGTGTGTGTGTTTGTGTGTGTGTTCGTGTGTGTTCGTGTTCACACTGACCTGCACCTGTGTGTGTGAGTGTGTGTGTCTGTGTTTGTGTGACTTCATACGGACCTGCACCTGTGTGTGTGTGTGTGTGTGTGGACCTGTGCTGCTTCCTGTCACTGATTCACACACTCTTGTCGATAATCACCCGCCGGTCATGTGACCCGACAGACTCTGTTCATACTTTCCTCAGCTAAAGGACATTTATTACTCAGAATGGCACAGAACTGACACTCAGTGAGTGATTTCACAAAGTGTGTATTATTCCACACAGCAGACGTCATGAGGGCGTTTTGGAGCAACTGCTGAACTTCGCAATATTTTCCCAGATTTCCTCACTGGTGTTCTCGAGAAGGAAAACCTCAGGCTGGAGGAGAACTATGTCGAGCGGAGAGAGTTTGTGTAACTGATGCTGTGTGAAACTCACAAAGAACATTTACTTTATCAGTCTCTTTGAGAAATAAAAATATCTGAAAATGAAGTATTTAAAGGAGAACTCCAGTCAATTTTAACATTGAGGTAATTTTTTGGTAAATTTGGAGTGCTGTCAATACAGAGAACAACGACAAAAATCGGTGTTGCCTACACAGTGTTATCCTCTTTTTAAAATTTGCACCCTGTTGACTTCAATGGGGCAAGTTTTAAACCTGCTTTTATCCTCTTAACATCCTTGATGTGTCATTACAAGTGCTCAGCCATGTTGAGTGATTCCTTCCGAGTGAACACAGTGAATCTGACTGCAGTAGATGTGAAAAATATGAATAAAAATGATGTTATTTCAGCCAGCGCAAATACCTCTATTTACATCCTGTTTTCGGTCGAAGTCCAAAGTAGTCGATTGTCGAGTTCACACGCGTGATCATTGGTAACTAAACCTATGCGCGTGAACTCGACTACTTTGGACTGTAACGCTCACGTTACAGTGTGTTACAGTGCGTTACAGTGCGTTACAGTGCGTTACAGTGGGTTACAGTGCGTTACAGTGGGTTACAGTGCGTTACAGTGGGTTACAGTGTGTAGCAGTGGGTTACAGTGGGTTACAGTGCGTTACAGTGCGTTACAGTGGGTTACAGTGGGTTACAGTGGGTTACAGTGGGTTACAGTGCGTTACAGTGGGTTACAGTGGGTTACAGTGCGTTACAGTGCGTTACAGTGTGTTACAGTGTGTTACAGTGCGTTACAGTGTGTAGCAGTGCGTTACAGTGGGTTACAGTGCGTTACAGTGGGTTACAGTGGGTTACAGTGCGTTACAGTGCGTTACAGTGCATTACAGTGGGTTACAGTGGGTTACAGTGTGTTACAGTGTGTTACAGTGCGTTACAGTGGGTTACAGTGCGTTACAGTGTGTTACAGTGCGTTACAGTGGGTTACAGTGCGTTACAGTGCGTTACAGTGCGTTACAGTGTGTCACAGTGCGTTACAGTGGGTTACAGTGTGTTACAGTGCGTTAAAGTGCGTTACAGTGGGTTACAGTGCGTTACAGTGGGTTACAGTGCGTTACAGTGTGTTACAGTGCGTTACAGTGGGTTACAGTGTGTTACAGTGCGTTAAAGTGCGTTACAGTGGGTTACAGTGAGTTACAGTGCGTTACAGTGGGTTACAGTGTGTTACAGTGCGTTACAGTGCGTTACAGTGTGTTACAGTGCGTTACAGTGGGTTACAGTGAGTTACAGTGCGTTACAGTGCGTTACAGTGTGTTACAGTGCGTTACAGTGTGTTACAGTGCGTTACAGTGGGTTACAGTGCGTTACAGTGCGTTACAGTGTGTTACAGTGAGTTACAGTGAGTTACAGTGGGTTACAGTGCGTTAAAGTGGGTTACAGTGGGTTACAGTGGGTTACAGTGGGTTACAGTGCGTTACAGTGGGTTACAGTGCGTTACAGTGCGTTACAGTGCGTTACAGTGGGTTACAGTGCGTTAAAGTGCGTTAAAGTGGGTTACAGTGCGTTACAGTGCGTTACAGTGGGTTACAGTGCGTTACAGTGCGTTACAGTGAGTTACAGTGGGTTACAGTGCGTTACAGTGTGTTACAGTGTGTTACAGTGGGTTACAGTGCGTTACAGCGGGTTACAGTGCGTTACAGTGTGTTACAGTGGGTAGAAGTGGGTTACAGTGGGTTACAGTGTGTTACAGTGTGTTACAGTGGGTTACAGTGCGTTACAGCGGGTTACAGTGCGTTACAGTGTGTTACAGTGTGTTACAGTGGGTTACAGTGCGTTACAGCGGGTTACAGTGCGTTACAGTGTGTTACAGTGGGTAGAAGTGGGTTACAGCGGGTTACAGTGCGTTACAGTGTGTTACAGTGGGTAGAAGTGGGTTACAGTGGGTTACAGTGTGTTACAGTGGGTTACAATAGTTAAATTAATGTTAACAGTTGACGAATATATTCAGATCTGGCTTTTTCAACCGTCACAATATAGGACAACACAAGATCCCTGAGAGAAAGCCTGTGCACCTCAAGGCTAGTGGATTTCCACAAGCGTTCAGTCTTTCGACATAGTCTCTTAAGATTTAAAGTGGGTTACAGTGGGTTACAGTGCGTTACAGTGCGTTACAGTGGGTTACAGTGGGTTACAGTGGGTTACAGTGCGTTAATGTGCGTTAAAGTGCATTACAGTGCGTTACAGTGGGTTACAGTGCGTTACTGTGCGTTACAGTCAGTGTGTTACAGTGCGTTACAGTGGGTTACAGTGGGTTACAGTATGTTACAGTGTGTTACAGTGCGTTACAGTGGGTTACAGTGGGTTACAGTGCGTTACAGTGGGTTACAGTGGGTTACAGTGCGTTACAGTGCGTTACAGTGCGTTACTGTGCGTTACAGTCAGTGTGTTACAGTGCGTTACAGTGCGTTACAGTGCGTTACAGTGGGTTACAGTGTGTAGCAGTGGGTTACAGTGCGTTACAGTGCGTTACAGTGGGTTACAGTGCGTTACAGTGGGTTCCAGTGGGTTACAGTGGGTTACAGTGCGTTACAGTGGGTTACAGTGGGTTACAGTGCGTTACAGTGGGTTACAGTGCGTTACAGTGGGTTCCAGTGGGTTACAGTGGGTTACAGTGCGTTACAGTGGGTTACAGTGCGTTACAGTGCGTTACAGTGGGTTACAGTGCGTTACAGTGCGTTACAGTGGGTTACAGTGGGTTACAGTGCGTTACAGTGCGTTACAGTGGGTTACAGTGGGTTACAGTGGGTTACAGTGCGTTACAGTGGGTTACAGTGCGTTACAGTGGGTTACAGTGGGTTACAGTGGGTTACAGTGGGTTACAGTGGGTTACAGTGAGTTACAGTGGGTTACAGTGGGTTACAGTGCGTTACAGTGGGTTACAGTGCGTTACAGTGCGTTACAGTGTGTTACAGTGCGTTACAGTGGGTTACAGTGCATTACAGTGGGTTACAGTGGGTTACAGTGCGTTACAGTGGGTTACAGTGCGTTACAGTGGGTTACAGTGGGTTACAGTGGGTTACAGTGGGTTACAGTGCGTTACAGTGGGTTACAGTGTGTTACAGTGCGTTACAGTGCGTTACAGTGTGTTACAGTGCGTTACAGTGGGTAGCAGTGGGTTACAGTGTGTAGCAGTGGGTTACAGTGCGTTACAGTGCGTTACAGTGGGTTACAGTGCGTTACAGTGGGTTACAGTGCGTTACAGTGGGTTCCAGTGGGTTACAGTGGGTTACAGTGGGTTACAGTGCGTTACAGTGGGTTAAAGTGGGTTACAGTGCGTTACAGTGGGTTACAGTGGGTTACAGTGCATTACAGTGGGTTACAGTGGGTTACAGTGGGTTACAGTGGGTTACAGTGCGTTACAGTGCGTTACAGTGGGTTAAAGTGCGTTAAAGTGGGTAGCAGTGGGTTACAGTGTGTAGCAGTGGGTTACAGTGTGTTACAGTGGGTTACAGTGGGTTACAGTGGGTTACAGTGGGTTACAGTGCGTTAAAGTGGGTAGCAGTGGGTTACAGTGGGTTACAGTGGGTTACAGTGGGTTACAGTGCGTTACAGTGCGTTACAGTGCGTTACTGTGCGTTACAGTCAGTGTGTTACAGTGCGTTACAGTGCGTTACAGTGCGTTACAGTGGGTTACAGTGTGTAGCAGTGGGTTACAGTGCGTTACAGTGCGTTACAGTGGGTTACAGTGCGTTACAGTGGGTTCCAGTGGGTTACAGTGGGTTACAGTGCGTTACAGTGGGTTACAGTGGGTTACAGTGCGTTACAGTGGGTTACAGTGCGTTACAGTGGGTTAAAGTGGGTTACAGTGGGTTACAGTGGGTTAATAGTGGGTTACAGTGGGTTACAGTGGGTTACAGTGGGTTACAGTGCATTACAGTGGGTTACAGTGGGTTACAGTGGGTTACAGTGCGTTACAGTGCGTTACAGTGGGTTAAAGTGCGTTAAAGTGGGTAGCAGTGGGTTACAGTGTGTAGCAGTGGGTTACAGTGTGTTACAGTGGGTTACAGTGGGTTACAGTGGGTTACAGTGGGTTACAGTGCGTTAAAGTGGGTAGCAGTGGGTTACAGTGTGTAGCAGTGCGTTACAGTGGGTTACAGTGGGTTACAGTGGGTTACAGTGGGTTACAGTGCGTTACAGTGGGTTACAGTGTGTAGCAGTGGGTTACAGTGTGTTACAGTGGGTTACAGTGCGTTACAGTGGGTTACAGTGGGTTACAGTGCGTTAAAGTGGGTAGCAGTGGGTTACAGTGTGTAGCAGTGCGTTACAGTGGGTTACAGTGCGTTACAGTGGGTTACAGTGGGTTACAGTGGGTTACAGTGCGTTACAGTGGGTTACAGTGCGTTAAAGTGCGTTACAGTGCGTTAAAGTGCGTTACAGTGCGTTACATTGCGTTACAGTGTGTTACAGTGGGTTACAGTGCGTTACAGTGCATTACAGTGGGTTACAGTGGGTTACAGTGCGTTACAGTGCGTTACAGTGTGTTACAGTGCGTTACAGTGGGTAGCAGTGGGTTACAGTGTGTAGCAGTGGGTTACAGTGTGTTACAGTGCGTTACAGTGTGTTACAGTGCGTCACAGTGCGTTACAGTGCGTTACAGTGTGTTACAGTGCGTTACAGTGTGAAGAAGGGGATGCTGGGAATTGTTGGGGAATGCTGGACTCTTGAGTTTGGGTTAGGGTAATTGTTCAGAGACTGTGATATGGCTGGTCTGGCTTCGTCTCTCGTGTCCTGAAGCCGAGGTCAGCGACGCTAAACACATTATAAACCGCACGATTCGCCAAGTGTGACCAGAAACATATGATGTTGAGCTCATTGCACTTTTATTCACATTGCATGCGTTATACTAATTTATGTATTTTTTGTTAAACATTTGGTGTTCATCAAGTGACAATCCTCAGGAATGATGAAAGCACGTCCTCCGCTCTGCTCGCTCACTCGAGGCTCATGGGAAGGCTCTGTAGACCTTCGACTCTACAGACTCAGGCCAATGCCAATACCTCACTCTGGACTGAAGAGATCCTTCACTCTGCCTTCGCTCTTTTACACCGCTACTCATATACTGGAATCCAGGAAATCCCTGAGAGACACGATCCGCACGATACTTTCCTGTAAAGCACACGTGACTAACGGAACGGCACTATTCATTTATTTATTCTATGCACATTGGTTTATAATGGGCTTTTTTGATGTATTTAAAGCATCTAAAACATTTATTTTTTAAACAGATTGTGATTGGAATAGTTAGTCATATTAGGCCAAAAAAAGCTCCATTGTGTACATTTACAAATCAGTAAACTTCAATTTAGAGTCTTTTTTTTACCATGTTGTAGTGTTTTAATTTTAAAAGCTTAACATTTTAATTTCATTATTTAACCCAGCCTAGATTCAGCAAAGCGTATTCCAAACCTCGTCCGGCTCTTTTAGCGAGTCCTGTGGTCACATGATCAACACAAGCCCTTCAACCTTTGGTCCATTCCACAGAAAACATTCCCAATAAGCAGTAATGTGCTCCTGTTTACTCCTCCTGACACTGAGAGCCCAATAACTCAAACCTGCATCTCTTCATCAGCAGCGTGTGGTGTCGATCTTCAGGCCTCACATCTGCTCTGGACTCATAAAACTGCAATAAACACTCAAATGTCTTCATACTTCTAAGCGTTTCCACTAGTTGCACAACAGACTGGTGAAACTAGGAAAATCTATAGAGTCTTTGATTTATGAATGGCCAAATGTGCGCAAGTCAATAAATTATGAACAGATTATTGCTGTCATTATTGTGTGTGTTTAGATGCACAGCTAAAGTTTTACCGGTTCATATGCATGTAAGCATTTACACTGTGACGCATGCAAGTCTCAAAACTCAAAGCTATGCATTAATTCATGCATGTAAAGAAGTAAACATTTCATATGACCTTTTCCTCATTGTGTGTAGTTGTGTTGGAGTCACGATGGTGTGTGTGTTGGAGTCGAGATGGTGTGTGTAGTTGTGTTGGAGTCGAGATGGTGTGTGTAGTTGTGTTGGAGTCAAGATAGTGTGTAGTGTTGGAGTTGAGATGGTGTGTGTAGTTGTGTTAGAGTCACGATGGTGTGTGTAGTTGTGTTAGAGTCATGATGGTGTGTGTAGTTGTGTTGGAGTCGAGATGGTGTGTGTAGTTGTGTTGAAGTCAAGATAGTGTGTAGTGTTGGAGTCGAGATGGTGTGTGTAGTTGTGTTGGAGTCGAGATGGTGTGTGTAGTTGTGTTGGAGTCGAGATGGTGTGTGTAGTTGTGTTGGAGTCGAGATGGTGTGTGTAGTTGTGTTGGAGTCGAGATGGTGTGTGTAGTTGTGTTGGAGTCGAGATGGTGTGTGTAGTTGTGTTGGAGTCGAGATGGTGTGTGTAGTTGTGTTGGAGTCGAGATAGTGTGTGTAGTTGTGTTGGAGTCGAGATGGTGTGTGTAGTTGTGTTGAAGTTGAGATGGTGTGTGTAGTTGTGTTGGAGTCGAGATGGTGTGTGTAGTTGTGTTGGAGTCGAGATGGTGTGTGTAGTTGTGTTGGAGTCGAGATGGTGTGTGTAGTTGTGTTGGAGTCGAGATGGTGTGTGTAGTTGTGTTGGAGTCGAGATGGTGTGTGTAGTTGTGTTGGAGTCGAGATGGTGTGTGTAGTTGTGTTGGAGTCGAGATGGTGTGTGTAGTTGTGTTGAAGTTGAGATGGTGTGTGTAGTTGTGTTGGAGTCGAGATGGTGTGTGTAGTTGTGTTGGAGTCGAGATGGTGTGTGTAGTTGTGTTGGAGTCGAGATGGTGTGTGTAGTTGTGTTGGAGTCGAGATGGGAATCCTGGTTTCATTAAGCGTCTGTCGCTCCACCCTGCAGATGTGGAGTCCACTGATAGTCTGCTCAACTTCAGCATTTCTGTTGTTGATTAACAACATGAACATTAATTTTTTCCATCCGTTACTGGTGTCAGTGAAGGTTACTGGTGTCAGTGAGGGTTACTGGTGTCAGTGAAGGTTACTGGTGTCAGTGAGGGTTACTGGTGTCAGTGAGGGTTACTGGTGTCAGTGAGGGTTACTGGTGTCAGTGAAGGTTACTGGTGTCAGTGAAGGTTACTGGTGTCAGTGAAGGTTACTGGTGTCAGTGAGGGTTACTGGTGTCAGTGAGGGTTACTGGTGTCAGTGAGGGTTACTGGTGTCAGTGAGGGTTACTGGTGTCAGTGAGGGTTACTGGTGTCAGTGAGGGTTACTGGTGTCAGTGAAGGTTACTGGTGTCAGTGAGGGTTACTGGTGTCAGTGAGGGTTACTGGTGTCAGTGAGGGTTACTGGTGTCAGTGAGGGTTACTGGTGTCAGTGAAGGTTACTGGTGTCAGGGAAGAGTCTCTTTATTCATTATATTTAGAACAGCTGCAGTGAAATCTTGTGTATAAACACTTCACTTTGGTTGACATGACTCATGAATTTGTAATTTTGAAATCACGGAGGCAGCGATTATTTGTTCTGCGCAGCTTGTCAGTGAAGCACAGCTCTGTGATCAGTAAACGCTGCTCACTCTGACAGCACTGCGAGTTTGAGTCGCTTATAACGTGCATTTGAAAAAGCAACACGCATCAAACATCTTTCCAAACATGAGAAGCATTTATAAACCTCTTGTTCAACAAACTCCCTTCATAACGTCAGATGAGTGTTTTAAAACATCCTTCCGTGAGATTATGGGGATTCTTACACACATTAAGGCACACATCATATTATTTCATAGTATTCGATACAGTGATAAAAGCTATGTCAATTATCATCGAAGTAAAAATATACTTTATTATCATGTATATACCCGATAGTCTTGAAGACTATATTGTCGTAGTCGTGTGTTTATTAGTCATGTTTAATCAATCAAAGCGTTTCATCTTCTGTTTATTCAGCTACAGATAGTGTGATTTAGTCAAGAAACTGACCGACCTCTTCCAGGCTATGTGGAAATTAGAAGTCGTTCCCAAGGAGTTCAAGGATACTACTATAATCAATCTATATAAAAGGAAAGGAAATCGGCAGGACTGCGACAACCATAGAGGCATCTCCATACTATCAGTCGCTGGCAAAATCTTGGCAAGAATTCTTCTGAACCACCTAATTGTCCATCTAGACCAGGGTCTGTTACCTGAGAGTTAGTGTGGTTTCAGAAAAGACCGCGGAACCACTGACATGGTATTTACTGCTCGGCAGCTACAGGAGAAATGCCAAGAACAAAATGTTGATCTATATATGGCTTTCGTTGATCTAACAAAAGCATTCGACACAGTCAGCCGGGAGGGCCTATGGAAAATCATGGCTAAGTATGGGTGTCCAGACAAGTTCATTGGCATTGTGCGCAATCTCCATGATGGCATGATGGCCAGCGTCAGAGACCAGCAAGAACTCTCTGATCCGTTCCCAATTACAAACGGGGTGAAGCAAGGCTTCGTCTTAGCGCCAACGCTCTTCAGCGCCAACGCTCTTCAGCATGGTGTTTTCTGCCATGCTGCAAGACTCATTCCACAATTACAACACTGGGATTAACTTCATCTACCATTTTGACGGTGGGCTATTCAATCTGCGGAGGATGCAAGCCAAAACTAGAGTGGAGGACGTCACTGTTCGAGAACTTTTGTTTGCTGATGACTGTGCTCTGGCTGCTGGCTCAAATAAAGATCTACAGGACAGTATGGACCACCTCTCCTCAGCTTGCAATAACTTCGGCCTAACAATCAGCACAAAGAAGACTGAAGTCCTATACCAACCTGCTCCTGGGAAACCCTACACTGACCCAACCATCTTTGTGAATGGGCAAAAGCTTTCAGCCGTTGACAAGTTTAGTTACCTTGGTAGTATACTGTCTCGTGCTGTGCACATAGATGATGAAGTTAACATCAGGACTGTCAAGGCCAGCGCAGCCTTTGGACGTCTACGTGACTCGGTATGGGAAAGGACTGGCATCAAGCAGGAGACAAAACTGAAGGTCTCCCGGGCTGTTGTCTTACCAACCCTTCTGTATGGGTGTGAAGCCTGGACAGTTTACCAGCGCCATGCCAAATTTTTTTAATAATTTCCTCTTGAGTTGTCTGAGGAAACTGCTGAGGATCAAGTGGCAAGACCGAATCTCTGACACGGAAGTCCTCAGCAAGGCAAATATCCCCAGCATCTACACCATGCTTGCAAAGGGAACAACTGATGGACTGGCCACGTGACCAGAATGCCCTACGTGAGACTTCCAAAACAAGTCTTCTTTGGCGAGCTGAAAAATGGCAAGCGAACACAAGGTGGCCCCAAAAAGCGCTACAAGGACACCCTTAAAGCGTCCTTGAAGAGCTTTGGACTCGACCTGAAAAGCTGGGAATCCCTAGCACAGGACCGAGCTGCCTGGAGAAGAAAAGTCCAGGACGGCGCAGTCCTCTGTGAGAGTAGGAGAAGCTCCTGTGCTATCTTGAAGAGGCAGCAGCGCAAATCTACCAAGGAAGGACATGTGGCTGCACCTCAGAGCGTTACTTCCTCCCTGACCTGTCCAGTGTGCCACAGGGAATTCTGGGCTCGGATTGGCCTCTTCAGCCATCTGCGCACTCATCAAAACCCAACAAAATGACAAACGTGCCATGGTCATCATCAATTTTGATGGACGAACAAGAAAGAAGTGAGAGACGCCCTCTGGTGTTCAGATGGAGCATTTACTGCTGATCACAGAGCCGTGCTTCACTGACGAGCTGCACATAAAATAATCACAGCCACTGCCAAATCACGTGCGGTTTCAATTACATTTACATTTAGTCATTTAGCAGGCGCTTTTATCCAAAGCGACTTACAACTGAGGACTAAAATTAATCATGCAGCCATAACAATAGCTGTTTCCATCCACCTAATTTTATGCAAATATTGGGATATTGCTTGAAAAACACTGGATGGAAACGTCAAGATGTGCATGAATTTGAAAAATGCACATAAAAAAACTCATAAGCTCAATTGAGGTAGTTAATAGTTTTGATCCGATAAGAAGATAATCTACGATGGAAACACATTTACTGAATAAATCGTCTCTAATGTTGGTTTGGTGTTTCTGAAAGTCGAAGTGTGTGATCAAAATGAGTGTGTGTTCCCGAACACCAGATCCGAACGCTAGAGAACCCGACCGCGGTAACTGTGTTTCTCTGACGCTCGACACACACTCGTTATGATGGAGGGAAAAACAGCACGATTCCTGAAACTTAGTTTATTATTACTCATATTTTCTGCCAAATTTCCAGGAAGTGACGATTTTGTTATTTTGAAAAAACTAATATTTTAAGCGATATTCCAATTTTGCACACAAGTTCGTAACTTTGGATGGAAACAGCGAATGAACCTGAAATGGGAGATTCCTTAACTCCAGTTAGCATTTGGGACAGACGGCTCAGTGTTATGATGTACAGTATTTAGCATTAGTATAGCAGAAGCCCTTAGTTCTTCCATTGAGTTGTGCTGTAAGTGCTTAGATAGCAGTGGCGTTTCTTTCTTCAGGCTGTTGTGTTTCCTCACAAGCCCATTTGTACAGGCACGTTCTCCTCAGCGGTTCTATTAGCCCACGCTAACAGCTTCCAGATGATGGTGTCTCGTCACAGAGCGAGCGATTGTTTGTGCCGGTCTCCTCGACTAATCAGGACCATGTGTGGATCCCGGGCTCCAGCGAGGACTTGCGGCTCGAGCGCCGGCTGATACGGCCTCAGTCTGATGTGCTCGGCTGGATAAATGTACATGAAGCTGATCTGTGATGATCTCAGGCTTCAGGGGAGTTTTGGTTTCTCATCTGAAAGGGAGATTTTCCCTGAAAACAGAAGCCGATTGAAGTGGAGGGGAATGAAGATGTAGGACCTGGAGGGAGTTTACAGCCCCGGATGAAGTGTGTGTGTGTGTGTGTGTGTGTGTGTGTGTGTGTGTGTGGTAATAAAACTGCAGGACTGTTGGCCGCCGCTCAGCACATAAACAGGAAAATGCATGGAGTGATTATAAAGACCTTAATTTTTAGATTAATTATTAGCTGGACTGAAACTTTAAAGAAACGCTAGAGAGGGAAAGATGCTTTTACACAGGAGCTTATAATAATGTCTCATATTTTGTAAAACATGCATTGCACTCCAATTCCTCAAGCAACATTGATCATGTTCATAAATGCATAATCATAAATCATCAGATCATCATATTATACTGATTTCTGAAGGATCATGTGACACTGAAGACTGGAGTAATGATGCTGAAAATTACACTTGACTATATATTCATATACAGCCAAACCAAAAAAGATTCAGACACCAGATATAAATTTTGATATTTTTTTTTTACTATGATAAAATATGAGAAATGTTGATGGAGTCTGAAAAACTTTTGGTTTGACTGTAGAAATCAGTGGTTTTACATTGGAATAATATTTCACTGTTTTTACTGTGTTTTTGATGATGTTTTTCAGTAGTCAAATGTTAGTATGTTGCTAAGCTAACTATTATATCTAAGCTAACATTGCAAATGAGATGTTACTTGCAGAATATCCAATATTAACCGCTGATTTGTGTGTGTGTGTGTGTGTGTGTGTAGAGAGTGGCTCTGGCGGGCAGCTGGACCTGACAGAGCTCATCGGCGTGCCCTTGCCCCCGTCGGTCTCCTTCATCACCGGCTTCGAGGGATTCCCTGCGTACAGCTTCGGGCCGGACGCTAACGTGGGCCGCCTCACGCGCTCCTTCATCCCCGACCCGTTCTACCGCGACTTCGCCATCATCGTCACGGCCAAACCCAGCTCTCGTCGAGGAGGCGTGCTGTTCGCCATCACTGACGCCCTGCAGAAGCTGGTGCAGCTCGGTGTGGCGCTGGCGCCGGTGGAGGACGGGTCTCAGCGAGTGCTTCTGTACTACAGCGAGCCCGGAGACACACACACGCGCGAGGCGGCCTCCTTCAAGATGGCGGAGCTCACGGGCCGGTGGGCCAGGTTCACACTGGCGGTGCAGGGAGACGAGGTGAAGCTCTACATGGACTGTGAGGAACACCATCGTGTGGCCTTCCACCGGAGCCAACACACACTCTCCTTCCAGCCCAGCTCCGGCATCTTCATCGGGAACGCTGGAGGAACACGGATGGAGCCCTTCGTGGTGAGTTTCTCATTTAGTATTTACACACTGGTTCTGATCCAAACGCTCGCCTTCTAGAGCAGCATCTGAAAGTCCCCCTGTAGTCAATAATTGTATCCCTTAACACTCATCTTTGATCACCAAAATGACATATTTAAACGTTTTTACCTTGTAAAGAATGTCTTCATGCCTTGAAATATCTTGAATGTAACTCGACACCCTTGCCTCATTTAGTATTCACGGTTCTATGAATATGCAAATGAGCCCCACCTCCACGCACTCACTCAGAGATCCACTGGTTGGCGATCACACGTTGATCTGATTGGTTACAAGGTAGTGTGTGACGTCAGAAACACCAGCGATTTCAAGCCGTGTTTTTGAGACTGTCTTTGGTTCACTGCAGTTTTAAGCAGAAAATACTCAGCAATGCTGTCCACTTATGAACTTACACATGGTTTGTCTTAAAGCATATTAAAAACACATAAACTACATTAAAAGCTGGATTCACACCTCAGGGTTACTTTAAAGTAGTTTTTTTATTTTTTATGATAAATTATTATTTAATGTTTGTGTATACACACAGGTATGTGAGATTAGAGAGAATATTATGTATCATTATTAAATGAGATATTTTTGGAACACATCATAATTTTGCTTCGTATTGCTTGGATAAAACATGCTTAAATGTTAAATGCATTCAATGGTTAGGCCGCTCACGGGGTTTGGGACGAAGTGTTTTATGACCACGTTTGTCTGTTTAGCATCACTAACTAACTGTGTTACAGTGCAGCTTCTTCATGCCGGATCCTGTGTGTCTGTTTAAACTGAGCTTCCTCACAGCTTATAATACCATAAACCACAGTAAACTTACACAGCACATTAATCACAGTACAGGAATATTGTGATGACCATGGTTGTGCACGGTTGTTGTTGTTTTTCATAAAGGAAATCAACAAAAGACATGCATCTTCTCTAAACCCTTTAAAGTGCGTACATTAGCATGAGCCGCTCCACGTACATTAGCATGAGCAGCTCCTCAAACGCCACGACAGCTGTGTCGTATAACCGTCAGCTCAGGCGGAGACGCCAAGACATTGATTTGTGGCTCGTTCACATTCTGAACAACATTGGACAACATCACCCGCGCCACAAGACCGACAGCGTGGCAGACTGGAGACATGAGAATGGACTTGTGTTTTTTCCCCTTTTTGGACCCCTAAAGTGCATGAATTTATGTTTTCCCGTTTTATCTTCTCTCTCTCTCAAAAAGAAAAAAAAAACACTTTTAAAGTAAAGCTAATTCAAAATAGAACTTCTTCAGTTACTCTGATCATATCGTTCCAAACCTGATTTTCTTTCTGACATAAAACACACAAGGAGATGTTTAGCACAATGTCCAAGCTGCTCTTTTCCATGCAATGCAAGTACATTTACATTTATTCATTTAGCAGACGCTTTTATCCAAAGCGAGCTAAAATGAGAACAAAAGAAACAGTTCAACTAACAGTTAAACAACAAAATGCAAGTGCTATAACTCTTCACATTTTAATCTAACGCAGAACACGTAAAGTTTTTTTTTGTCTATATTAGAATAGAAGAGAAAGTGTTAGTATTACTGGATCAAGTGCTGCCGAAAAAGATGCGTCTTCAGCCGTTTCTTGAAAATGGCTACGGACTCAGCAGCTCTGGCTGAGTTAGATCATTCCTCCAGCAGGGAACAGTCATGGTGAAGGTCTGAGAAAGAGATGTTGTGCCTCTTTGAGATGGCACCACAAGACGCGGCTCGCTTGCAGAGCACAAGTTTCTGGATGACACATAAGTCTGAAGTAATGAGTTTAGGTAACAGGGAGCAGTGCCAGTGGTTGTTCTGTAGGCAACCGTCAGTGACTTGAATTTTATGGGAGCAGCAACTTGCAACCAGTGCAACTTTGTGAGGAGAGGAGTGACGTGTGCTCTCTTCTGCTTGTTAAAGACCACTCTAGCAGCAAGCTGGAAGACCATCCAGGAGAGCATTACAATAGTCCAGTCCGGATAGAACAAGTGCCTGGCCAAGGAGTTGTGTAGCTCTGATAGGAAGAGTCTGATCCTCCTAATGTTGTACAAGGCAAATCTGCATGACCGGGCAGTGCTAGCAATGTGGTCCGTGAAGATCAATTGGTCATCAATTACAACTCCAAGATTCCTGGCTGACCTTGATGGAATTATGGATGACGAGCTGAATGGTGAAGTTGTGATGAAGTGTTGGATTGGCTGGGACCACAAGTAGCTCTGTCTTCGCACTGTTGAGTTGAAGGTGGTGGTCCTTCATCCAGCCAGAGATGTCTGTCAGGCTGAGATGCGAGCAGCTACCGTCGGATCATCCGGCTGGAGTGAGAGGTAGAGTTGTGTGTCATCAGAGTAGCAGTGATAGGAGAAGCCATGTTTCTGAATCCTAGTGATGTCATGTAGATTGAGAAGTGAAGTGGTCCAAGCACTGAACCCTGAGGCACTCCAGTAGCTCGATGTTGGGTCTTAGACACCTCACTCCTCCATGACACCCTGAAGGACCCTTAGAGATAAGACTTGAACCACAGGAGTGCAGTTCCCAAGATGCCCTTCATCTTTAGGATTGACAGGAGGATCTGGTGGTTAACTGTGTCAAAGGCAGCAGATCCAGCAGGATGAGAACTGAGGATTTGGAAGCCGCTCTTGCCAGTCTCAGAGCTTCAATTACAGAGAGCAGAGCAGTCTCAGTTGAGTGTCCGCTTTTGAAGCCAGACTGATTGTTGTCCAAGAGGTTGTTCTGTGTAAGAAAAGAAGAGATATGGTTGAAAACAACTCGTTCAAGTGTTTTTGCGACGAATGGAAGAAGGGATACCGGTCTGTAATTCTCTAGATGTGCTGGATTTAGAGTGGATTTCTTAAGCAGTGGGGTTACCTGAGCCTACTTAAATGCTGTGGGAAACGTACCAGTGTAAAGATAAGTGTTTATGATGTGTGTGAGTGCGGGTATAACAGAGGAAGAAATGGCTTGAAGTAGGTTAGTGGCAATAGGATCGGACAGGTAGTAGGGCGATTGGAAAGGAGGAGTTTGGAGACTTCTGCCTCTGAAAGCAAGGAGAACGAGGGTAGAGTCTGTGTGTTAGAAAAAATCGTCAGCTGTTTGGATTGATGAAGGAGGAGGGTTAAGAAGAGCAATGCAGCGATAGCGATAGTGAAAAGTGCAGTGGCGCCAGTCATATCAGAAGCCGTTTTTACTCTACGTTTTGAAATCACATGGCCATCAGTGTTTTACAGCTGGAGTTACAGACAATGGCATCTTCCTGTTTCTATTTGATATTGGATGTTTTATATAGTTATTTGGAGTATTTTAAGGCTCATTCACACCAGGAATAAATACTGTAACAATAACTATATAAGCGTCCTCACCAGCG
>NC_136899.1:27165659-27183159 GCF_949152265.1 Phoxinus phoxinus | reverse complement strand
CTCTGTTTTGGCTCTCTAGCCTGTGGAAAGGCAAACCGGTTCTTAGAAGAACCGTCAGTAGAACCAACTCCGAACCGGCTCTAGCTCTAGCTCTGAACCAGCACCTGGTTCTTGTTGGTGGAAAAGGGGTAAGAGTGCTCCTAGCAGGCCCTCCATGGGAGATTCCCATCAGGAGGGACCTTGTCTCTCAAGCCAGTGGCTTAATACACCTCACCTCCCCCCGGTGCTGTGGAAGCTGTGGAACTGTTCCTGAGGGGGACCAACTCTTAGGACCAGCAACTAAGGTTGTTTTTTTTGACAATCCTAAACCTTAGGCTTCCCTCCACGTGGAAACTGTAGGCCTTAAAGTGGAATGTAATCGCTATGGTGCAGAGAACGCCAGTTGGACCCAGTTATTCGCCCAGTGTCTTCAGTGCTGGAGGACGTTTCTTTGGAAGTCTTTCTCCATCGACACTTAAGGTTGACGTGGTGGCCATAGCCTTTAATGCCATAGCCTTTTATTTTCTATCCTCCTTAAAGTGGTGGCCCCTTGGGGAGACACCAATTGATTATTTGTTTCCTTCATGGTGCTCAGAGGATGAGGCCGGTTGTCCAGGCCAGGGTCCCTCCCATTGACGAGGTGTCTGAGAAGTTTCTTACTTTTAAGATGGCTTTCCTGCTGGCTATTGCATCCCTCAAGAGAGTTGGGGACATTCAGGCTCTCTCTGTTTCACCCTGTTTGCTCCTGGGAGGGTCAAAGCCATTCTCCACCGTAGGCCAGGCTACGTGTCCAAGGTGCCTATATACGAGCTCCTCTGGTTGGAGGAAGACGGACCAGCTATTGGTGTGTTTTGGGCCACTCAAAGCAGACAATTAGCAGGGAGATTGTGGAGGCTATCTCTTCAGAGTATGTGGAACACAGTTTGCCCTCGCCTCTTCTGATAAGAGCCCACTCAACTAGAGGAGTGGCGTCCTCTAAAGCCCTGCTATCAGGAGTTTCCCTTTAAGAGGTCCGCCGGCTGGGCCTCCCCGCACACCTTCCTCAGAAACTATAGCCTGGATCTGCTCTCCACGCCGGGTTCTCGAGTCCTCTCGTCCTGAGATGTGCCTGACAAGCTTCACTCCCTCCAAAGGGAACGTCTCGGGTTACGACTGTTTCCCTTATTCCCTGAGAAGGGAACGAGACACTGCGTCCCTTCGCCACGCCTCCCGAGTGCCTGAGAACGACTTGCTTCAACCTATCAGAAGCTGACGCTGTTGTGTGCCGGCGTCCCTTTGTAGCTTCTGCATACGCTGTCACATGTAATGTCATGACTCAACACCAATCAGGATTGGACTAGTTTTACATGTGCTTCAGACGCTGTCATGCGGGGGGAGGTTTTCCCCAAAGTGTATTTCTTCTCTTCTTTTTTTTACAATTTTAAATGTTCATTGAAAATTGTACAGACGGACCAGACAAAAAAAAAAATCTGTTCATTATAAGTTCTGGCTGCCTAATTCACTAATGTTAATGGTTGAAAGTGTTATTATGTTACCCTACATCTCATCAGCAATAGGGGTGCTATAACTTAAGACAAATCTTAAAAATCTTTCTTTCTTTCTTTCTTTCTTTCTTTCTTTCTTTCTTTCTTTTTTTTCTTTTTTTCTTTTTCTTTTTCTTCTTTCTTTCTTTCTTTCTTTCTTTCTTTCTTTCTTTCTTTCTTTCTTTCTTTCTTTCTTTCTTTCCCACACTTTCTGCTCTAGCGGATGGGAAACAGGTGCTTGTCCTCTGGATGTGTAGCACACGAAGTTTGCCAACCTCGCCTCCGCTAATCAGGACTTCAGCTCGTTAGATCTTTGAGAAAACATGAGCTTTTGCAGCAGGACTGACGATGGCCGCTCATGCTCAGATCAATGAAACTTTTACTGTTGTGATTGTGAACAGTGCTGGAGTTCTGGTGTTGTGTTCCTGTGTGTTGTGTGGGTCTGTGTGTATGTACTGTGATTTACAGCTGCGGTCGCTGAGTTTCCACATTCATTTCATAATCAGTTTCAGGCTGATTAAATTCTGTGATAAATGAGTGCATGACCTCTCTCTCTCTCTCTCTCTCTCTCTCTCTCTCTCTCTCTCTCTCTCTCTCTCTCTCTCTCTCCCTCTCTCTCTCTCTCTCTCCAGGGTTCGATCCAGCAGCTGGTTCTGACGGCCGATCCCACGGCACCGAACGAGCAGTGTGAGGAGGACGAGCCTTACGTGAGTGTTGTGTCGACTTTCCCTCAATATGAATGTGACACAAAATGAGGCGTTTTTTATAATAACTTGGGTAAAACCATTGTATCAATATCAAAACAGAAAACAAAATGAAAATGTCACATTTGTTTTAACCGAGTTGAATGTAAAATGAGACGCAGCAAAATATATATATATTGCTTCAATTAATTGAATAGCATTTCAACAGATTTGATCAGAATTATAAAATATTTACGAAACGTTTGGGTTCAGTAAACTTTTAAATTATTAATTGTTATGGTGGGGTTCAAAACTACTGTACCGATCTTTTATGTTAGATTAATTATATATTGGAGAAGGGTTAATCTAACACTTTAAATAGTTTGATTTAAATGGTTTGGACTGTGTGTCTCTAAAGCTTCAAATGCTTTTCCAAACCCAAACCCCTTTGTCCTGTGCAGGAGAAGAGTCAGGGAGTGTGTGATGATGTCACACTGTGAGTTTGCAGTGGAGTGACAGCGCCGCCCTGTGGCTGAAGCTGAACACTGCGCATGTGTGTTTAACTGCTGTAAAGCTGTCTTTAATCATGGATGTGGAAACCTGAAATGAATCACATTTAAACTGCTCTTTCAGGCGTCAGGTTACGGAAGTGGTTATGAGATCTACGACGACACGGAGACTGGCGACGAAGTGAAGAAAGTGCATGAAGAGAGAGAATACACCATGGTGAGTGACATTTGATGGATTTCCACACACACACACACACACACACACACACACACACACACACACACACACACACACACACACACACACACACACACACACACACACACACACACACACACACACACACACACACACATGATCATAGTAGTAAGCTGTATTATTTTACGTACAGCAGAACCACTGGACAACTGTTGCTAAAAACTTTAAAATTCATAATAACTTTTCTTCCTCCTTCAGAGGAGAAATTGTTTATTTTTATTTATTTTATTGTAATACTTTTTTATGATATGCCACTATTTATCTTTAAAAGCCACAAGATCTTGATTCCACAGGGTCTTTAACTGTGTGTGATGGATTGGTTCACTGCTGTGAGTGTAAGACTGTGTTTGCTGTTGTTTGAGGTTGAGCCGGTGAGAGCGCCACCTACTGATCCTCCCTCGCTCCACACACACACGGATGATGAAGACTGGGCAGAAAGCTCCGGAGACCACATGCTTATTAACACTCCCACAGGTGAACGTTCAAGCTTTTCCTACAGACATTTCATCTCATTTTCAGTTTTCCTGTTCTTTCCTGTATTTTTTTAATCCACAACAGTCTTATCTAATTTTTCACCAGTCATATTTGAGAAATTATGTATTATTCACCAGACCATATTTTTAGTTTACATCACAAGCATAAATAGATACTTTGATTTGTTTATGCAGATTTGTTTATATGCTACTACTGCAAAATCATAGCTGCATTTGTGTTTTCAGAGCCCATCAGATCGGAGGGAGCCTCTCAGGACAGAAATGTGAGTGACAGAGTCTGTTTTATTCTCTTGTCTTCCACTCTTTCTCTCTGATAATAACCGCTGAGTGTTTGACAGGTCATCACCATGCAGAAAGGAGAGAAAGGAGACCGAGGTCCGCCCGGAGCGCCCGGAGCGCCTGTGGGATCGGGAGAGCCGGGGCCCCGGGGCCCTCAGGGGCCGGCAGGAACTCCAGGAGCCGACGGACAGACGGTGAGTGACCCTGAAAAATACAGCGCTCATCTTAACTAACTTTACTTGAGAACAAAATTAATACTTTTAAACAATACCATTCAAAAGTTTGGGGGTGGTAAGATTTGCATTTATTTGATCAAAAAATACAGTAAATACAGTGAAATATGATTACAATGTAAAACATCTCAGGTTACGTATGTAACCCTGGTTCCCTGAGAGGGAACGAGACGCTGCGTCGAGACGCTGCGGGAACACTATACCCACGACTGTCTGTGTGAAATCATTGTGCACACTAAGAGAGCCCTAACAGGGCATAGCAGATTAAGTTTCTCCTGATCTGATGATAAGAAAGGTGGAGGACAGAAGGACAGAATGGGACCCGCAACATTAGTAGGGACCTTGGGAACATAACCCGACCTAGGGTGAAGGAAGGCTTTCACCATACCCGGTGCAAATACCAGGCACGAAGGAGCAACCGACAAGGCTTGCAAGTCTCCAATTCTCTTGATGGAAGAAATAGCAATGAGAAAGTTTTTAGTGTAAGGAACTTTTCTGAACCCTCTTCAATGGGCTCGAAGGGAGCCAAAGCCAGGCCACAAAGAAAACGAGTAATGAGAAGACCTCTCCCCAATGATGCTCCACCCAGAGGACTGTGATAAGCAGATATAGCCACCACACACACCTTTAAGGTCGATGAAAATGATCCTGCAGACAAACATTCTTGCAAATAATCAAGGACTGAACCAACAGGGCAGTTAACTGGATTCAATTGGCGTTCTACACACCAAGAAAAGAACAGTCTTCACTTCAGTGCATACAATCTTCTCGTGGAGGGAGCTCTGGACTGGAGTATGGTCTCTACGACCTCGGTCCAGAGACCTGATTCTATGAGGTCTTTACAGCAACTCTAGAATAAAGTTATTGTCCAGCTAAAGTTAGTTTTGATTGATTCACTTCTGTTGCAAAAATCATTAGTTATTAGCTTACACGACACCGTTCTAACAGAAAACCCTGCAGAGAGAGCAGAGATATCAGAGGACAGGCGTACAGGGATGACCTCCCCCAGGGTAGCTGGGTGCGTGAGGGAGAACCACATGGGACAGGGAGTTGTCTCTGAAGATGCAAATAGGTCAACTTGTGCTTGACCGAATTTCTCCCATAGGAGCTCCACCGCCTCGGGGTGAAGTCTTCATTCCCCGGGCCTCAGCCCCTGTCTCCACAGGATATCTGTGCCCTGGTTTTGATGCCCCGGGATATTGCTGCCCTGAGCGGATCTGATGAGCCAGTTTGCATAGGTGACGTGACCTCAGACCGCCCTGATGGTTGATGTAAGAGACCACCGATGTGGTCTGTGCGGACAAGCGCACGTTGGCCGCTCAGGGCTGGGAGGAAGTGTTTGAGAGCTCGAAACAACGGCATAATTTCTAGCCGATTTATGTGCCAAGAAAGTAGATTGTCCTGCCACAGACCTTTTGCAGAGTGACCACTCATGATCGTCCCCCAACCTGTGAGGGAAGCATCCGTCGTTAGCATTACGAGACGGCAAGATGCGCTCAACACTGGGCCTTGGGCGAAGAACCCGCGTGACCTTGATCATGCGAAAATGATTTCCCTTCGGAGAAAATCCCAGGTTCTGAGCCCTGGGAAGGGAAGAACCCGTCTTTTAATAATAGCCCCGTACTGGCCGGCCTGAGTTTGGTTCTCGGACCTGGTGATGATGTGATGATGATGCCATACCGCCGTGATGACTCCGACTGCCAACCAGATGGAACTGGATAAATATTCAGAATGTTCTGATCCAATCTGACTTCTGACCTAGCCTGGGAAAACCCTGACGAACTTCCAGCAAATTTGAGCCTCAAACCTCAAACGTTGAGGCGGGCTTTACACGATGACGATCGCTCTGATTGGCTTTAGGTCTATCCAAATGCACCCAGAGGTATTTGAGCGATGTCCGTTGGTGACGCCCCTTTGGAAATGGGCTGTGAATGAACCTTCCCCAGGTACAACTGAGAAGAGGCTGATGTCAACCAGGCTACTTCTGACCTGTAATGCTCCTGAATCGTAATCATCCACTGTTCGTTCGTTGGCCGGAGGAGAACTGGCCCTCGACTGAGTCTGGTTTCTCCCGAGGTGTTTTCTCCATTCTGTCACTGATGGAGTTTTGGTTCATTGCCGCTGTTTGCCTAGTTGGAGACATTTAATATTCAACAATATTATTGATCTGCCTTACTTAAGGTGGACGATGACGCAATTTTCTTCTAGAAACAAACTTTGTTGTATTATTTTCATATTATCACCGTGAAGCTGCTTTGATACAATCTGTATTGTAAAAAGCGCTATAGAAATAAAGATGACTTGACTTGACCTGGTGTCCCTTCTAGACGGCTCTCCGGTGGAGATTCTGTTCAGGAGTCACCTATTGTCCCAAGTTGAGCCTCAACCCCAACTTTCTTATGCGAAACAGAACGACTTCTCGATCGTCATCTGCTCGGATTGAGCAAAAATCAACCAGTCGTCAATATAGTTCAACACGCGAATGCCCTGGAGTCTCAGTCTTATATATATTCTTGAAAAACAATCTTAATTTCATATGCAGGTTTGGTTCTCAAGTAAATGTATGGTATTTAACCTTGATCTGTTTATTTATCTTGTTTATTGTTTTTAGCTGTAAAATGCTCATATTATGTGTGAAACATTCCAGTCATGGAGTATTAAGATGACAGATCTGATCATATTGTGGTTGTATGATTTAGTCTTTGGTGAATTCCCATAATTTTTGAAGCCAAACTACAGCTGATTAAATCAGTCAAAGATCAGTGGACGGGCTCATCATGTTAAGATACGAGGCTTGTACACAAACGTCTGCTGTACATTGTTACTGCTCAAGATGGGCTGCGTGGTGTAGCAAACCTGTCATAGTTGAGCAGGCATTGGTCATGAAGGAGTAGGTTGATGGCATTACAGAATGTTGAAGCTTTGTAGATCCGGTGCTTAAAGCCAGAAACGCCCGTCATAAGCAGATGTTCAGTCTGTCACACACACAATCACACACGTCGGCCCGATTCCATGTAACGCTTCATATTGTTCATGAGCTGAACACACTGGAGAATGGAGATGAATGCTGTATTAAGGCTGTTTTTGTCTTTCAGGGACATCCAGGGAAAGACGGAGCCGCTGTGAGTATCTTCTGATCAGATACCTAACAGAGTTATGAAATACAAAACAATTAGATGTCAAAAATGTAAAAGGAATAATAAACATTTATTATCGATATACTCTACCGTTCAAAAGATTGGGGACAGTAAGATTGAAGTTTTTTGTGTGTGAGTAACTTTTCAGCATCAAACCTTTTATATGCCACTTTATCATTTCATACTGAATTGTTGTGGCGCATCAAATTTAATGGTGTACTGACTTCATTTACCCACTGTAGACTGTGAGGTTTTTTAACCTCCGTCCAGGGGTCGTGACCTCACTTTCACTCTCTTAGATCTGAGCGAGCGGCTGATGCTGTTGCTTTTTCCTTTGAACGAAACCAACATGAATGAATTAAAAAAAAAAATTCATCCTCTTCCATCACCTGCAGGGAGATGTTGGGCCTCCGGGATTCCCGGGCCTTCATGGAGATCCGGGTCCCAAAGGTGACAAGGTACGACACACGTTTGCTTAACAAACCTATAAGTGCCTGAAGTACAAACTCCATTTTCTCCATGATAATGTATAAATCTTGAAAGACAGCCTTATTTATTGAGCTATGAGGTTGTTCATTGATGGAATATTCATGTGTTAAAGCCATCCGTTCAATTATTTATTTATTTTTATAATCGTCTTAAGCAGCTGAATTTGAAATTTCATTCTCAAAATACTTTTTTAACTTCCGAACGGGAGGAATGAAGGAATGTTTCGCTGAAACTCTGTTGAACTCTATTGACCTGATGATTTTAGACCCGTCACAGCAAACTCTCCCCTGTCTTCCACTCACTGCTTGTTCACTAGGGCGATCCAGGTGTGGGCATCACAGGGCCTCCAGGACCTCCGGGGCCGCCAGGACGTCCAGGGGTGCTCAAGTATCCAGTATGTGCATGATTATGTACACGTTTATATAATTATGTATATCACTGAATAACTCTATGACAGCATAAGCTCACTGAGGCTTTCTCTCGTGCAGGACGGCACTGACGGCTCGGGCTCCAGTTACGGGGACTTGGACAGTGACACAGAGGTGATACGGGTGAGTTATAGTCCTGTTATAATGAAGTTGTCTTTGCTAATTTGACCTCTTGATTCCTGGGTTGAAATAATCAAAGGAGCTGTATTCCATGCGGAATGAACGGCTATAAGTCAACACTTAAAATGACGACATAAAATGATTTAACACTGAACAGAATGAAACATGAGGTAGTCATTATATAAGTGTGTTAGATATGAATTGCAAGACAGCAAGTTAGATTAATATCCTTGTTTTGCTGGATTCCCACCAGGGTCCTCCAGGGCCTCCGGGTCGACCGGGTCCTCCTGGTCCTCCTGCCGGAGCTCATCCAGGGCCAGTCGGGCCCCCCGGGGCTCCGGGGAAAGATGGGGAGACGGGTAAACCGGGACTATCAGTGAGTAAAGGATCTTGAACTGCACAGCATCACAGAAATTACAACCAACGGGATTTAAACAAGCCGTTACAGAGCTATCTTTCAAACTAAGCTAAAGTTCACTATAACATGAATGTTCTGTTATTATTTACTCGTCCACACGCCTAACGAATAAACAGTTTGATTTTATTTTTCCTGTGCAGTAATGAAGGCAGACACGGTCTAAAAATGACACAAAAAATTCACCTAAAAGTAGTATTTACACATTATTTTTGTATTCTAAGAAAAAAAAAGCTTTTTATTCATCAAGGATGCATTAAATTGATCAAAAGTGACAGTAAAGACTTGTATAATGTTACAAAAGATTCTATTTCAAATAAATGCTGTTCTTTTGAACTTTCTATTCATCAAAAGGAATGTTGAAAAATAAAATGTATGACTGTTTCCACTAAAATCTGAAGCAGCACAACTGTTTTCAACATTGATAATAATCATAAATGTGTCTTGAGCATCAGATCATCATATTATAATAATTTCTGAAGGATCATGTGACACTGAAGACTGGAGTAATGATGCTGAAAATTCAGTTTTGATCACAGGAATAAATTACACTTTACTATATATTCACATAGAAAACAGCAGATTTACATTAGGATAATATTTCACTGTTTTTACTGTATTTTTGATCAAATAAACGCAGCTTTGGTGAGCAGAAGAGACTCTCTCAGAAACCGTCCAGTTTTATGGCACCTTTTGCAGTGTTTCTGGTCATTATTGTAGCTTGACAGCTGTAGTCACTTTCATTGTGTGGAAAAGAGCAGCATGAACATTCAGTCAAGCATCTGGTAAAGAAAGTCATACAGGTTTGGAACGAAATTAATCAATGATGAGAACTTTTATTTTTAACTATTCATCTCAGCATGTGTTAAAAGTCCTGATTCACTAGATGAAGCTCAATCTTTTATTAAAAGGCCAACACATGCGCCCGATGTTACAGGTGATTGAGGACTGGGTTAGTGGGCCTGGATCTGAGTTTGGGTCTGGATCTGAGTTTGGGCCTGGATCTGAGTTTGGGTCTGGATCTGAGTTGGGGGTCTGGATCTGCGTTTGGGTCTGGATCTGAGTTTGGGCCTGGATCTGAGTTTGGGTCTGGATCTGAGTTTGGATCTGGATCTGAGTTTGGATCTGGATCTGAGTTTGGGTCTGGATCTGACTTTGGGTCTGGATCTGACTTTGGGTCTGGATCTGAGTTTGGGTCTGGATCTGAGTTTGGATCTGGATCTGAGTTTGGGTCTGGATCTGACTTTGGATCTGGATCTGACTTTGGGTCTAGATCTGAGTTTGGGTCTGGATCTGAGTTTGGGTCTGGATCTGAGTTTGGGCCTGGATCTGAGTTTGGGTCTGGATCTGAGTTTGGGTCTGGACCTGACTTTGGGTCTGGACCTGACTTTGGGTCTGGACCTGACTTTGGGTCTGGATCTGACTTTGGGTCTGGACCTGACTTTGGATCTGTATCTGAGTTTGGGTCTGGATCTGACTTTGGGTCTGGATCTGACTTTGGGTCTGGATCTGACTTTGGGTCTGGATCTGACTTTGGGTCTGGATCTGACTTTGGGTCTGGACCTGACTTTGGGTCTGGACCTGACTTTGGGTCTGGACCTGACTTTGGGTCTGGATCTGACTTTGAGTCTGGATCTGGCTTTGGGTCTGGATTTGAGCCGGTCTCAGCTGAGGTAGAGCTCCTGGTCCCAGATGGTAAACTCAAACCATAGGCCAGAAAAACAGTTATTTCCTCCAATCATGTTCCATACACACATAAATATCAACACACCCAAACGCTTTTGCTTTCATCACACTCACCCTTCTGAACAGACTATGCAGAAACATCTCATGGAGGCACTGGTACGCATCCTCAGTAATGTATCCTGGGATCATTGGGTGTTTTGGGTCTCGCAACATCATGCACCCTCACCCAGGCGACCCAGCCGAGGTTGATCAAACCCCGACTTGGGTCCCAGTAGCAGTCCACGGATCAGCCCTCTTTATCCAAAGCCACCTCGTGGCCTTCTCTGCGGCTTCGCTCGCGGTTTGAATGGCCCTTTTCTTGGCCGCCCCTGTAACGCCCAAACGAGTTAGGAACTTGCAAAGTGAACGTCCCGCAAAGCCTCTACAGCCGACTTCTATAGGCTCATAGAAGGTTTTCCAGCCTCTCTCCCTGCACTCCTCAACCAGCTCCTGGTACTTAGCACGTTTCCTCTCATTGGCTTCCTCAATACGTTCTTCCCTGGGCACCGTGAGTTCCAGCACGATCAGATGTTTTGAAACCTCGGAGGTAACTATCATGTCTGGGCGGAGCCTTGTTGTTGCAATGTTCTAAGGGAACCTCAGGTGTTTTCCCAGGTTGACCAGTCCGAGGCTTTTTGGAGGAGGCCTGTTGTTAATTGTGGGCACGCTCGGGGTTTCTCTCCAGCTTTAATGAAGGGGACTGGCTTCTTTGGAGCATGATGCTGTTTTCTGGTGCTGTTGGCTGAGGCTAAGCTCTCAACAATTGCCTTAAGCACCTGGATCACCTGAGAATCCCCCCATAATGAACTCACATGTTTATGTGAGGAAGTGTCATGTGAAAATGCATTTGTCATGATGCAGAAAACTATTTTAAACTGAGGTAGTGGAGACCATCTTAAACGCTAGAGCTCCCTCCACGAGGAAACTATATGCGCTGAAGTGGAGAGTATTCACTTCATAGTGTAGAGAGCACCACTTGGACCCAGTTAACTGCCCAGTGGCTTCAGTGCTGGAGTTCCTGCAGGGTCGTTTTTCTGCCAGCCTTTCCCCCTCTACACTTACGGTGTATGTGATGGCGGTGGCTGACGTCATGCTCCACTGGATGGCAGTTCGCTGGGAAGGCATCATCTTATTACACGGTTCCTCCGTGGTACCCGGAGGATGAGGCCTCCGGCTCATGTTAGGATACCTGCATGGGACCCAACCATGGTGTTAAAAGAGTTAACCTTCGAGCCTTTGGACACGGCATCAGACAAGTGTCTAGCCTTAAAAATGGCATTTTTGCAATTGCTGGCAATGTCGTCTCATGGGAGAGTAGGAGACTTGCAGGCCTTGTCAGTTGCTCCCTCCTGTCTAGAATTCGCTCCAGGAGGAGTGAAGGCTCTTCTTTACCCAAGACTGGGTTATGTACCTAATGGCGCTTTTCCACTGCATGGTACGGTACGGTTCGGTACGGCACGGCACGCTTTGGCGCGTTTCCACTGCATGGTACGGTACGGCACGGCTCGCTTCGGCTCGCTTTAAATGGTACCACCTCTGTTGAGGTTCCAAGCGTACCGTACCGATACTAAATGTGACGTGAAAACACTGCAGATCACTGATTGGTCAGACAGAATCGTCACTTCAGCGTCATTGTATTTGCGATACGAGACACGACTAAATCCGCTAGATTTAAATAGCCAGACAACAGCCAACGCGGAAGCACCTGTATTTACTTGACAAAAGAAGTAAAAAAAAATCAAACAAGAAATGGCTGAATCGTGGTCAGTGGACGAGGTGCAGACGTTCCTCTCGTTGGTTGCCGAGGAGCGGATCCAGCGAGAGCTGGATGGGGCAATACGGAATGAAAAAGTGTTCCAAGAAGTAGCACAGCTCTTAGCCGCACACGACTACCACCGGACCCAGGGATTTAGTGGAGGCTAAACGCACGTAAACGCCGTTTGGGCACCTCCCAAAATTCTGAAATAGCGTTTATCCACCTCCAAAGTGCGTTTATCCACCTCTATAGCAAGTTCCTAAGCCATTTTAAATTAAGCTTAGGCTATTAGTTTCATATTGTTCATTATTAGTTTCAGAGGTTGTTAAACCTAAGACGAAGTCTTTTATATTGCGCTGCATTACGGTCAGTAGCCGCACGGGTTAGACCATAATAATACCGGGCTAGCCTAAGATTATCACAAATAAACACAAGATTTTGACGGATATCCAAGCGTTTGTGGAGCGGAGTGTGAGCGCGCACTGCATGGCACAGACGCGCGGGCGCGAACACTTGCATTTCCCTATCAACAGTGAAACAATTAAAAATACTCTATCATTTCTGGTCATACAGAAACTAATAATACATTATTTGCAACTACTTTTATTTGTGTAAACTCGCAATAACAAGAAAACGTTGTGCTTTTGTCAAATAAAATAAAACAATCAGGCGCGCTTTCATGATCTCCGTGAACTGGAGCGCGAGAACTGAAACTAAATATAACCTATATAGGCTAAAGCTCGAAATGTCCACTTTAAAACGAACAAATGCGAATCGAAAGCTAATACCTTCTGATTATGTAATGCGTATGCAAGGTGCATTTCTCTCTAAAGGCGCATCCACTTAACAGCGGAGATGGAGATGTGTTTTTAGCCGACACTGATTTAGAAAACAATAGTTTATTAATAAACAATTAAAATGCCTCGTTATTTTTTCAGACACATTTATTATCATTAGCCTATAAATCACCTTTCTGTAGGCTGTGGTTCCAGAGATATGGCTCTTCTCATTCAGCACTGCGGGAATAATATAATTTCCAGGTTCTAATTTTGTCTTAGAAAAATAAATCAACAACAACAAAATCCATATTAATTTGTGAATATTTTAAATGTTTAATTAAGGTGCAAAAAGTAATAAACAAAAATTCGTCAATATTTATTTTTTGTGCAGCATTTGGTGTAGCCTAGGCTACAGTTCAAATTAAAATTTTGGTGTTCAACTTTGCCATTTAAAAATACAACAACCGTTTTCGTTTTGTAATTACGGGTTAAAAATATTTTTGTTCTCTCTGTTTTGTCATTTTGTAAACTTTATAGATTTCAACCATATTATTCCTTCTTGAGTCTTTTTAACTAAAAAGTGACTACCGAGCCAGTAGAGGCGGCAACTATTAACGATCAGTCCCACCCACTTTGAAGCGGTACTAACTGCAGTGGAAAAGCAACCGGGCTAAAGCGAACCGAACCGTGCCGTACCGAGTCGAGTCGTACCACGCAGTGGAAAAGCGAAGCGAGCCGAACCGCTCCGCGCCGAGTCGAACCGTACCGAGCCGAACCGAGCCGTACCATGCAGTGGAAAAGCGCCATAAGGTACCTAATGTGGCCTGGCCGGTGGTCCTACAGGCCTTCCACCCTCCTCAAGTGTCGGCGGAACGAGAGGTCCAAGATATGTGTGATGCAGCGGAATGGTTTGTTAGATTTGCACACCTTTGTTAGATTGTATAGCCTGGACCTTCCGGCCTTCTCAGGGAACCGTGGGTACATTGGCATCCTGAGACGTTTTTGATGGATGATTTCCAGGGTGTTACTATGCTATATATAATGGAAATGTAATTTTGAGAAGATTACATTGCTTTGAATGAAATCATTTAGGTCATAAAATCACAGCGCTCTTGAACACCGCTCATTCACTGATCACTTAATTAAAGGCCTTCAGCTGCGTTGGCATTGCAGTTCCAGAGTTATTACAGTTTTGTGGAACATGACATTACACAGTTATCCAGACCTCCAGATTGATGTAATTGTTCCCAAATGTTTTGTCTTGGGTGAAAATCAGATAGCGTATTAATCCAATAAAGTTTTCAGATGAACACTGGCCCGTAAAGCTGTGGATCGCGCACAGATCAGCCGGCAGGAGCGTGATAGACTAATATTCATTTCTTCTGCATGAACTGATATTGATCTGCTCAGCTCGAATCGTGGAACATGAACACGTCCGTTACGATGGGGGAAACTGCCTTTTGAAGTGTGGCCTAACCTTCCACTTCCACTAACTCCCCGTGTCCTGCTTAAAGCCACAGCTTGTGTTAACCCTCGATGCAATATCAGTGTGTGTGTTTCAGCCTGAGTGAAGAAACCACAGTGGATCTGAGAAGTGTGTGTGTGTGTGTGTGTGTGTGTGTGTGTGTGTGTGTGTTTCAGCCTGAGTGAAGAAACCACAGTGGATCTGAGAAGTGTGACAACCCTCTTCAGATTGCTGTTAGATCCGTTCTTTGTGTGTGTGTGTGTGTGTGTGTGTGTGTGTGTGAGTGTGTGTGTGTGTGTGTGTGTGTGTGTGTGTGTGGTCCTAATGTGCTGATTTCTGTCGCTTTAGGGTGCTAATGGACGAGACGGTGAACCTGGGAAAGACGGAGGAAAAGGGCAAACGGTAAGATGTTTTTTATACTGTAGTAAATGTGGTAAGGTTATACAGTTTTTTTTTTTTTGCATTTTGTCTGTACCACTGTTTGTTGATTATTTAACTCTGTGTTTTCTTTAATTATCTCTAGGTATCTTTGAAAATGTAGTTTTGTGATAAAAATTAAAATGGTGCCATTATTACCGTCCACATTTCTGTGTAAACTGAAACTAGACAGGGGTTGTGAACACGTCTCGTGTTGTTTGGCAGGGGGAAGCAGGTCTACCTGGAGTCATTGGACCAAAGGTAATAGATGATCGTGATGTTCCAGATCCGCAGTGTTGGGGAAGATATTTTGCCACTTTAACTACTTTAAATTATGAGTGAGCAAGTCTAAGATTGTGTGTGTCCCTCAGGGAGATCCAGGGGTCCCGGGCCAGCGAGGGCCTGAGGGAGGTGAGGGCCCCCCCGGCCCCCCCGGACCCCCCGGCCCCGCGGGAAAACCCTTCAGCTTCCACATGATGGTGTGTTTCACTGAGTCTGTATATTTAGCTGCTTAAAATCAAGGGAATGATTAAGAATATGCATGCATGTATTTGTTTATTTGTTTGTTTATTTATTTATGTTTTTACTTATTTTTTTCTTTATTTTACTTTTTTTTTTACTTGATTATTTTATTTTTATTTTTAACTTATTTTTTATTCTTTTATGTATTTATCCTTTTATTATTTATTAATAAAATAAATAATATTTGGACTCTGGATCGAGTCTCTGGATCGAGTCTCTGGATCGAGTCTCTGGATCGAGTCTCTGGATCTAGTCTCTGGATCGAGTCTCTGGATCGAGTCTCTGGATCTAGTCTCTGGATCTAGTCTCTGGATCTAGTCTTTGGATCGAGTCTCTGGATCTAGTCTCTGGATCTAGTCTCTGGATCTAGTCTCTGGATCGAGTCTCTGGATCGAGTCTCTGGATCGAGTCTCTGGATCTAGTCTCTGGATCTAGTCTCTGGATCGAGTCTCTGGATCGAGTCTCTGGATCTAGTCTCTGGATCGAGTCTCTGGATCGAGTCTCTGGATCGAGTCTCTGGATCTAGTCTCTGGATCGAGTCTCTGGATCGAGTCTCTGGATCGAGTCTCTGGATCTAGTCTCTGGATCGAGTCTCTGGATCTAGTCTCTGGATCTAGTCTCTGGATCGAGTCTCTGGATCGAGTTTCTGGATCGAGTCTCTGGATCGAGTCTCTGGATCTAGTCTCTGGATCTAGTCTCTGGATCGAGTCTCTGGATCTAGTCTCTGGATCTAGTCTCTGGATCTAGTCTCTGGATCGAGTCTCTGGATCTAGTCTCTGGATCTAGTCTCTGGATCTAGTCTCTGGATCGAGCCGTTTGAAACTGTTGCAATGTTTTCTGGTTCTATTTCTGCTGGTTTCCTCCAGGATTCGGAGGGCTCCGGCCTGGATGGTAACGGTGTCTTCAGACCTGTGCTGCCCAGAGGACCTCCCGTACGTACATCTCTCTCAGTGTTCTGTGTGTGTGTCCGCGCGACTCGTTCTCATGCATGCTCTCTCCCGCAGGGTCTCCCCGGGATCCCCGGACCACAGGTACTGATGCACTGATGCAGATCTGCACACACACTAATCATGATCAGCCAGTACTCTAAAAACTGTTCTGGAACCTGCCATGCGATTTTACCCATCATTCCCAGGGTTCTTCTACATTTAGAGAACGCATTATAAGCCTTCATTACAGTCAGATGTGTAAACCTCAGATGTGTGCAACTCTGATTAAATGAACACAACTCTGCGCTTGTAGGGGAAGGACGGAGCCGACGGCCCTCCGGGTGTTTCAGTGAAGGTCTGTTCTCCTCACACACACACACACACACACACATCATCATGCTCATACACACACTTCCACAACGTTTCCATTCCCGCTTTCCAACGGGATCCTGCTGTTCCCAGCCATGTGTTCCCCATTATCCTCCAGTGCTCTACACATGTGTGAGGGTCGGGGATCAGTGCAGCGCAGGCTTTGAACCTTCTTCTTCAGAGTAAACACACATTATAATGGCTTTATATTACATCATGCACTGAGCTGCAGAAGATGCGTTCAGGAATTGATCAGTGAAATAAGATTACACTTAATAAATTGCTCCCATGATACGACATTCATTTAGCATCGCAAATTCATAGAAGTTCTGCGCAGGATAACTGTTTTTTATTATTTTGTATATATTATATAAATATAAAAAGACTTCTGAGACGTGTTAGTACCACACAGACATTAATTTAACATGTGATTCAACATTTAAAGCTTGTAGCATTGCGTGATCTCGTCTCCTCCACTCCACTAGGGGGAGCCGGGGGCCGAAGGGGCCGATGGACCGCCCGGGTCACCTGGACACCCTGGGCTACAAGTAAACACACAAAACAAAATACGCTAAATACATTTGTGCAATCCATTCTTTTCCCATCAACTTATATATCCTTTTATAAAAATAAAAAAAACATCTAGACATTTTTTAAATGTTAAAATTTGTTTCTAATTAGTTATTTTTTCTTTGTTTTCAGGGGGAAAGGGGAGAGAAAGGTGATTCGGGTCTGAAGGTTTGTAGCTAATTCTCCTTTGTGACGCATCTCTCTAGCCACACTGCTCTGATGCTAATGCTTTGATGCTAATGCTCTGATGCTAATGCCCTGATGCTAATGCCCTGATGCTAATGCTCTGATGCTAATGCCCTGATGCTAATGCTCTGATGCTAATGCTCTGATGCTAATGCTCTGATGCTAATGCCCTCATGCTAATGCTCTGATGCTAATGCTCTCATGCTAATACTCTGATGCTAATGCCCTGATGCT
>NC_136899.1:27148159-27160659 GCF_949152265.1 Phoxinus phoxinus | reverse complement strand
CACACACCTGAAGCTCTCACACTCGTGTTTCTGAGATCTCACACACCTGAAGCGCTCACACTCGTGTTTCTGAGATCTCACACACCTGAAGCGCTCACACTCGTGTTTCTGAGATCTCACACACCTGAAGCGCTCACACTCGTGTTTCTGAGATCTCACACACCTGAAGCGCTCACACTCGTGTTTCTGAGATCTCACACACCTGAAGCGCTCACACTCGTGTGTCTGAGATCTCACACACCTGAAGCTCTCACACTCGTGTGTCTGAGATCTCACACACCTGAAGCTCTCACACTCGTGAGTCTGAGATCTCACACACCTGAAGCGCTCACACTCGTGTGTCTGAGATCTCACACACCTGAAGCGCTCACACTCGTGTGTCTGAGATCTCACACACCTGAAGCTCTCACACTCGTGTGTCTGAGATCTCACACACCTGAAGCTCTCACACTCGTGTGTCTGAGATCTCACACACCTGAAGCGCTCACACTCGTGTGTCTGAGATCTCACACACCTGAAGCGCTCACACTCGTGTGTCTGAGATCTCACACACCTGAAGCGCTCACACTCGTGTTTCTGAGATCTCACACACCTGAAGCGCTCACACTCGTGTTTCTGAGATCTCACACACCTGAAGCGCTCACACTCGTGTGTCTGAGATCTCACACACCTGAAGCGCTCACACTCGTGTTTCTGAGATCTCACACACCTGAAGCTCTCACACTCGTGTGTCTGAGATCTCACACACCTGAAACTCTCACACTCGTGTGTCTGAGATCTCACACATCTGAAGCGCTCACACTCGTGTTTCTGAGATCTCACACACCTGAAGCGCTCACACTCGTGTGTCTGAGATCTCACACACCTGAAGCTCTCACACTCGTGTTTCTGAGATCTCACACACCTGAAGCTCTCACACTCGTGTTTCTGAGATCTCACACACCTGAAGCTCTCACACTCGTGTGTCTGAGATCTCACACACCTGAAGCGCTCACACTCGTGTTTCTGAGATCTCACACACCTGAAGCGCTCACACTCGTGTTTCTGAGATCTCACACACCTGAAGCGCTCACACTCGTGTTTCTGAGATCTCACACACCTGAAGCGCTCACACTCGTGTTTCTGAGATCTCACACACCTGAAGCTCTCACACTCGTGTTTCTGAGATCTCACACACCTGAAGCGCTCACACTCGTGTTTCTGAGATCTCACACACCTGAAGCGCTCACACTCGTGTGTCTGAGATCTCACACAACTGAAGCGCTCACACTCGTGTGTCTGAGATCTCACACACCTGAAGCGCTCACACTCGTGTTTCTGAGATCTCACACACCTGAAGCGCTCACACTCGTGTTTCTGAGATCTCACACACCTGAAGCGCTCACACTCGTGTGTCTGAGATCTCACACACCTGAAGCTCTCACACTCGTGTGTCTGAGATCTCACACACCTGAAGCTCTCACACTCGTGTTTCTGAGATCTCACACACCTGAAGCTCTCACACTCGTGTGTCTGAGATCTCACACACCTGAAGCGCTCACACTCGTGTGTCTGAGATCTCATACACCTGAAGCGCTCACACCCGTGTGTCTGAGATCTCACACACCTGAAGCGCTCACACTCGTGTGTCTGAGATCTCACACACCTGAAGCGCTCACACTCGTGTGTCTGAGATCTCACACACCTGAAGCGCTCACACTCGTGTGTCTGAGATCTCACACACCTGAAGCGCTCACACTCGTGTTTCTGAGATCTCACACACCTGAAGCGCTCACACTCGTGTGTCTGAGATCTCACACACCTGAAGCGCTCACACCCGTGTGTCTGAGATCTCACACACCTGAAGCGCTCACACTCGTGTTTCTGAGATCTCACACACCTGAAGCTCTCACACTCGTGTGTCTGAGATCTCACACACCTGAAGCGCTCACACTCGTGTTTCTGAGATCTCACACACCTGAAGCGCTCACACTCGTGTTTCTGAGATCTCACACACCTGAAGCGCTCACACTCGTGTTTCTGAGATCTCACACACCTGAAGCGCTCACACTCGTGTGTCTGAGATCTCACACACCTGAAGCGCTCACACTCGTGTTTCTGAGATCTCACACACCTGAAGCGCTCACACTCGTGTGTCTGAGATCTCACACACCTGAAGCGCTCACACTCGTGTGTCTGAGATCTCACACACCTGAAGCGCTCACACTCGTGTTTCTGAGATCTCACACACCTGAAGCGCTCACACTCGTGTGTCTGAGATCTCACACACCTGAAGCGCTCACACTCGTGTTTCTGAGATCTCACACACCTGAAGCGCTCACACTCGTGTTTCTGAGATCTCACACACCTGAAGCGCTCACACTCGTGTGTCTGAGATCTCACACATCTGAAGCGCTCACACTCGTGTTTCTGAGATCTCACACATCTGAAGCGCTCACACTCGTGTTTCTGAGATCTCACACACCTGAAGCGCTCACACTCGTGTGTCTGAGATCTCACACACCTGAAGCTCTCACACTCGTGTTTCTGAGATCTCACACACCTGAAGCTCTCACACTCGTGTTTCTGAGATCTCACACACCTGAAGCTCTCACACTCGTGTGTCTGAGATCTCACACACCTGAAGCGCTCACACTCGTGTTTCTGAGATCTCACACACCTGAAGCGCTCACACTCGTGTTTCTGAGATCTCACACACCTGAAGCGCTCACACTCGTGTTTCTGAGATCTCACACACCTGAAGCGCTCACACTCGTGTTTCTGAGATCTCACACACCTGAAGCTCTCACACTCGTGTTTCTGAGATCTCACACACCTGAAGCGCTCACACTCGTGTTTCTGAGATCTCACACACCTGAAGCGCTCACACTCGTGTGTCTGAGATCTCACACAACTGAAGCGCTCACACTCGTGTGTCTGAGATCTCACACACCTGAAGCGCTCACACTCGTGTTTCTGAGATCTCACACACCTGAAGCGCTCACACTCGTGTTTCTGAGATCTCACACACCTGAAGCGCTCACACTCGTGTGTCTGAGATCTCACACACCTGAAGCTCTCACACTCGTGTGTCTGAGATCTCACACACCTGAAGCTCTCACACTCGTGTTTCTGAGATCTCACACACCTGAAGCTCTCACACTCGTGTGTCTGAGATCTCACACACCTGAAGCGCTCACACTCGTGTGTCTGAGATCTCATACACCTGAAGCGCTCACACCCGTGTGTCTGAGATCTCACACACCTGAAGCGCTCACACTCGTGTGTCTGAGATCTCACACACCTGAAGCGCTCACACTCGTGTGTCTGAGATCTCACACACCTGAAGCGCTCACACTCGTGTTTCTGAGATCTCACACACCTGAAGCGCTCACACTCGTGTGTCTGAGATCTCACACACCTGAAGCGCTCACACCCGTGTGTCTGAGATCTCACACACCTGAAGCGCTCACACTCGTGTTTCTGAGATCTCACACACCTGAAGCTCTCACACTCGTGTGTCTGAGATCTCACACACCTGAAGCGCTCACACTCGTGTTTCTGAGATCTCACACACCTGAAGCGCTCACACTCGTGTTTCTGAGATCTCACACACCTGAAGCGCTCACACTCGTGTGTCTGAGATCTCACACACCTGAAGCGCTCACACTCGTGTGTCTGAGATCTCACACACCTGAAGCGCTCACACTCGTGTTTCTGAGATCTCACACACCTGAAGCGCTCACACTCGTGTGTCTGAGATCTCACACACCTGAAGCGCTCACACTCGTGTTTCTGAGATCTCACACACCTGAAGCGCTCACACTCGTGTGTCTGAGATCTCACACACCTGAAGCGCTCACACTCGTGTTTCTGAGATCTCACACACCTGAAGCGCTCACACCCGTGTGTCTGAGATCTCACACACCTGAAGCGCTCACACTCGTGTTTCTGAGATCTCACACACCTGAAGCTCTCACACCCGTGTCTCTGAGATCTCACACACCTGAAGCGCAAACACTCGTGTGTCTGAGATCTCACACACCTGAAGCGCTCACACTCGTGTGTCTGAGATCTCACACACCTGAAGCGCTCACACTCGTGTGTCTGAGATCTCACACATCTGAAGCGCTCACACTCGTGTTTCTGAGATCTCACACACCTGAAGCGCTCACACCCGTGTGTCTGAGATCTCACACACCTGAAGCGCTCACACCCGTGTGTCTGAGATCTCACACACCTGAAGCGCTCACACTCGTGTTTCTGAGATCTCACACACCTGAAGCTCTCACACCCGTGTCTCTGAGATCTCACACACCTGAAGCGCAAACACTCGTGTGTCTGAGATCTCACACACCTGAAGCGCTCACACTCGTGTGTCTGAGATCTCACACACCTGAAGCGCTCACACTCGTGTGTCTGAGATCTCACACACCTGAAGCGCTCACACTCGTGTGTCTGAGATCTCACACATCTGAAGCGCTCACACTCGTGTTTCTGAGATCTCACACACCTGAAGCGCTCACACCCGTGTGTCTGAGATCTCACACACCTGAAGCGCTCACACCCGTGTGTCTGAGATCTCACACACCTGAAGCTCTCACACTCGTGTTTCTGAGATCTCACACACCTGAAGCTCTCACACCCGTGTCTCTGAGATCTCACACACCTGAAGCTCTCACACCCGTGTCTCTGAGATCTCACACACCTGAAGCGCAAACACTCGTGTGTCTGAGATCTCACACACCTGAAGCGCTCACACTCGTGTGTCTGAGATCTCACACATCTGAAGCGCTCACACTCGTGTTTCTGAGATCTCACACACCTGAAGCGCTCACACTCGTGTTTCTGAGATCTCACACACCTGAAGCGCTCACACCCGTGTGTCTGAGATCTCACACACCTGAAGCGCTCACACTCGTGTTTCTGAGATCTCACACACCTGAAGCGCTCACACTCGTGTGTCTGAGATCTCACACACCTGAAGCGCTCACACTCGTGTGTCTGAGATCTCACACACCTGAAGCGCTCACACTCGTGTGTCTGAGATCTCACACACCTGAAGCGCTCACACTCGTGTTTCTGAGATCTCACACACCTGAAGCTCTCACACTCGTGTGTCTGAGATCTCACACACCTGAAGCTCTCACACTCGTGTGTCTGAGATCTCACACACCTGAAGCTCTCACACCCGTGTGTCTGAGATCTCACACACCTGAAGCGCTCACACTCGTGTGTCTGAGATCTCACACACCTGAAGCGCTCACACTCGTGTGTCTGAGATCTCACACACCTGAAGCGCTCACACTCGTGTGTCTGAGATCTCACACACCTGAAGCGCTCACACTCGTGTGTCTGAGATCTCACACACCTGAAGCGCTCACACTCGTGTGTCTGAGATCTCACACACCTGAAGCGCTCACACTCGTGTGTCTGAGATCTCACACACCTGAAGCGCTCACACTCGTGTGTCTGAGATCTCACACACCTGAAGCGCTCACACTCGTGTTTCTGAGATCTCACACACCTGAAGCGCTCACACTCGTGTTTCTGAGATCTCACACACCTGAAGCGCTCACACTCGTGTGTCTGAGATCTCACACACCTGAAGCGCTCACACTCGTGTTTCTGAGATCTCACACACCTGAAGCGCTCACACTCGTGTGTCTGAGATCTCACACACCTGAAGCGCTCACACTCGTGTTTCTGAGATCTCACACACCTGAAGCTCTCACACCCGTGTGTCTGAGATCTCACACACCTGAAGCTCTCACACTCGTGTTTCTGAGATCTCACACACCTGAAGCGCTCACACTCGTGTGTCTGAGATCTCACACACCTGAAGCTCTCACACTCGTGTGTTTGAGATCTCACACACCTGAAGCGCTCACACTCGTGTTTCTGAGATCTCACACACCTGAAGCGCTCACACTCGTGTTTCTGAGATCTCACACACCTGAAGCGCTCACACTCGTGTTTCTGAGATCTCACACACCTGAAGCTCTCACACTCATGTTTCTGAGATCTCACACACCTGAAGCGCTCACACTCGTGTTTCTGAGATCTCACACACCTGAAGCGCTCACGACCGTGTGTCTGAGATCTCACACACCTGAAGCGCTCACACTCGTGTGTCTGAGATCTCACACACCTGAAGCTCTCACACTCGTGTGTCTGAGATCTCACACACCTGAAGCTCTCACACTCGTGTGTCTGAGATCTCACACACTGAAGCTCTCACACTCGTGTTTCTGAGATCTCACACACTGAAGCTCTCACACTCGTGAGTCTGAGATCTCACACACCTGAAGCGCTCACACTCGTGTGTCTGAGATCTCACACACCTGAAGCTCTCACACTCGTGTGTCTGAGATCTCACACACCTGAAGCTCTCACACTCATGTTTCTGAGATCTCACACACCTGAAGCGCTCACACTCGTGTTTCTGAGATCTCACACACCTGCAGCTCTCACACTCGTGTGTCTGAGATCTCACACACCTGAAGCTCTCACACTCATGTTTCTGAGATCTCACACACCTGAAGCGCTCACACTCGTGTTTCTGAGATCTCACACACCTGAAGCGCTCACACCCGTGTGTCTGAGATCTCACACACCTGAAGCGCTCACACTCGTGTGTCTGAGATCTCACACACCTGAAGCTCTCACACTCGTGTGTCTGAGATCTCACACACCTGAAGCGCTCACACTCGTGTGTCTGAGATCTCACACACCTGAAGCGCTCACACTCGTGTGTCTGAGATCTCACACACCTGAAGCTCTCACACTCGTGTGTCTGAGATCTCACACACCTGAAGCGCTCACACTCGTGTGTCTGAGATCTCACACACCTGAAGCTCTCACACTCGTGTGTCTGAGATCTCACACACCTGAAGCGCTCACACTCGTGTGTCTGAGATCTCACACACCTGAAGCTCTCACACTCGTGTGTCTGAGATCTCACACACCTGAAGCGCTCACACTCGTGTGTCTGAGATCTCACACACCTGAAGCTCTCACACTCGTATGTTTGAGATCTCACACACCTGAAGCGCTCACACTCGTGTGTCTGAGATCTCACACACTAAAGCGCTCACACTCGTGTGTCTGAGATCTCACACACCTGAAGCTCTCACACTCGTGTGTCTGAGATCTCACACACTGAAGCGCTCACACTCGTGTGTCTGAGATCTCACACACCTGAAGCGCTCACACTCGTGTGTCTGAGATCTCACACACCTGAAGCTCTCACACTCGTGTGTCTGAGATCTCACACACCTGAAGCTCTCACACTCGTGTGTCTGAGATCTCACACACCTGAAGCGCTCACACTTGTGTGTCTGAGATCTCACACACCTGAAGCGCTCACACTCGTGTGTCTGAGATCTCACACACCTGAAGCGCTCACACTCGTGTGTCTGAGATCTCACACACCTGAAGCGCTCACACTCGTGTGTCTGAGATCTCACACACCTGAAGCGCTCACACTCGTGTGTCTGAGATCTCACACACCTGAAGCGCTCACACTCGTGTGTCTGAGATCTCACACACCTGAAGCGCTCACACTCGTGTGTCTGAGATCTCACACACCTGAAGCTCTCACACTCGTGAGTCTGAGATCTCACACACCTGAAGCGCTCACACTCGTGTGTCTGAGATCTCACACACCTGAAGCTCTCACACTCGTGTGTCTGAGATCTCACACACCTGAAGCGCTCACACTCGTGTGTCTGAGATCTCACACACCTGAAGCTCTCACACTCGTGTGTCTGAGATCTCACACACCTGAAGCGCTCACACTCGTGTTTCTGAGATCTCACACACCTGAAGCTCTCACACCCGTGTGTCTGAGATCTCACACACCTGAAGCGCTCACACTCGTGTGTCTGAGATCTCACACACCTGAAGCGCTCACACTCGTGTGTCTGAGATCTCACACACCTGAAGCGCTCACACTCGTGTGTCTGAGATCTCACACACCTGAAGCGCTCACACTCGTGTGTCTGAGATCTCACACACCTGAAGCGCTCACACTCGTGTGTCTGAGATCTCACACACCTGAAGCGCTCACACTCGTGTGTCTGAGATCTCACACACCTGAAGCGCTCACACTCGTGTGTCTGAGATCTCACACACCTGAAGCGCTCACACTCGTGTTTCTGAGATCTCACACACCTGAAGCGCTCACACTCGTGTTTCTGAGATCTCACACACCTGAAGCGCTCACACTCGTGTGTCTGAGATCTCACACACCTGAAGCTCTCACACTTGTGTTTCTGAGATCTCACACACCTGAAGCGCTCACACTCGTGTGTCTGAGATCTCACACACCTGAAGCGCTCACACTCGTGAGTCTGAGATCTCACACACCTGAAGCGCTCACACTCGTGTGTCTGAGATCTCACACACCTGAAGCTCTCACACTCGTGTGTCTGAGATCTCACACACCTGAAGCTCTCACACTCGTGAGTCTGAGATCTCACACACCTGAAGCGCTCACACTCGTGTGTCTGAGATCTCACACACCTGAAGCGCTCACACTCGTGTGTCTGAGATCTCACACACCTGAAGCTCTCACACTCGTGTGTCTGAGATCTCACACACCTGAAGCGCTCACACTCGTGTGTCTGAGATCTCACACACCTGAAGCTCTCACACTCATGTTTCTGAGATCTCACACACCTGAAGCTCTCACACTCGTGTGTCTGAGATCTCACACACCTGAAGCTCTCACACTCGTGTGTTTGAGATCTCACACACCTGAAGCGCTCACACTCGTGTGTCTGAGATCTCACACACTGAAGCGCTCACACTCGTGTGTCTGAGATCTCACACACCTGAAGCGCTCACACTCGTGTGTCTGAGATCTCACACACCTGAAGCTCTCACACTCGTGTGTCTGAGATCTCACACACTGAAGCGCTCACACTCGTGTGTCTGAGATCTCACACACTGAAGCGCTCACACTCGTGTGTCTGAGATCTCACACACCTGAAGCTCTCACACTCGTGTTTCTGAGATCTCACACACCTGAAGCTCTCACACTCGTGTGCCTGAGATCTCACACACCTGAAGCTCTCACACTCGTGTGTCTGAGATCTCACACACCTGAAGCGCTCACACTTGTGTGTCTGAGATCTCACACACCTGAAGCGCTCACACTCGTGTGTCTGAGATCTCACACACCTGAAGCGCTCACACTCGTGTTTCTGAGATCTCACACACCTGAAGCGCTCACACTCGTGTGTCTGAGATCTCACACACCTGAAGCGCTCACACTTGTGTGTCTGAGATCTCACACACCTGAAGCTCTCACACTCGTGTTTCTGAGATCTCACACACCTGAAGCGCTCACACTCGTGTTTCTGAGATCTCACACACCTGAAGCGCTCACACTCGTGTGTCTGAGATCTCACACACCTGAAGCTCTCACACTCGTGTGTCTGAGATCTCACACACCTGAAGCTCTCACACTCGTGTGTCTGAGATCTCACACACCTGAAGCGCTCACACTTGTGTGTCTGAGATCTCACACACCTGAAGCGCTCACACTCGTGTGTCTGAGATCTCACACACCTGAAGCGCTCACACTTGTGTGTCTGAGATCTCACACACCTGAAGCGCTCACACTCGTGTGTCTGAGATCTCACACACCTGAAGCGCTCACACTCGTGTGTCTGAGATCTCACACACTGAAGCGCTCACACTCGTGTGTCTGAGATCTCACACACCTGAAGCGCTCACACTCGTGTGTCTGAGATCTCACACACCTGAAGCTCTCACACTCGTGTGTCTGAGATCTCACACACCTGAAGCTCTCACACTCGTGTGTCTGAGATCTCACACACCTGAAGCGCTCACACTTGTGTGTCTGAGATCTCACACACCTGAAGCTCTCACACTCGTGTGTCTGAGATCTCACACACCTGAAGCGCTCACACTTGTGTGTCTGAGATCTCACACACCTGAAGCTCTCACACTCGTGTGTCTGAGATCTCACACACCTGAAGCTCTCACACTCGTGTGTCTGAGATCTCACACACCTGAAGCGCTCACACTTGTGTGTCTGAGATCTCACACACCTGAAGCTCTCACACTCGTGTGTCTGAGATCTCACACACCTGAAGCTCTCACACTCGTGTGTCTGAGATCTCACACACCTGAAGCTCTCACACTCGTGTGTCTGAGATCTCACACACCTGAAGCGCTCACACTTGTGTGTCTGAGATCTCACACACCTGAAGCTCTCACACTCGTGTGTCTGAGATCTCACACACCTGAAGCTCTCACACTCGTGTGTCTGAGATCTCACACACCTGAAGCGCTCACACTCGTGTGTCTGAGATCTCACACACCTGAAGCGCTCACACTCGTGTGTCTGAGATCTCACACACCTGAAGCTCTCACACTCGTGTGTCTGAGATCTCACACACCTGAAGCTCTCACACTCGTGTGTCTGAGATCTCACACACCTGAAGCGCTCACACTCGTGTGTCTGAGATCTCACACACCTGAAGCGCTCACACTTGTGTGTCTGAGATCTCACACACCTGAAGCGCTCACACTTGTGTGTCTGAGATCTCACACACCTGAAGCTCTCACACTCGTGTGTCTGAGATCTCACACACCTGAAGCTCTCACACTCGTGTGTCTGAGATCTCACACACCTGAAGCGCTCACACTTGTGTGTCTGAGATCTCACACACCTGAAGCGCTCACACTCGTGTGTCTGAGATCTCACACACCTGAAGCGCTCACACTTGTGTGTCTGAGATCTCACACACCTGAAGCTCTCACACTCGTGTGTCTGAGATCTCACACACCTGAAGCTCTCACACTCGTGTGTCTGAGATCTCACACACCTGAAGCGCTCACACTCGTGTGTCTGAGATCTCACACACCTGAAGCGCTCACACTTGTGTGTCTGAGATCTCACACACCTGAAGCTCTCACACTCGTGTGTCTGAGATCTCACACACCTGAAGCGCTCACACTCGTGTGTCTGAGATCTCACACACCTGAAGCGCTCACACTTGTGTGTCTGAGATCTCACACACCTGAAGCTCTCACACTTGTGTGTCTGAGATCTCACACACCTGAAGCGCTCACACTTGTGTGTCTGAGATCTCACACACCTGAAGCGCTCACACTCGTGTTTCTGAGATCTCACACACCTGAAGCGCTCACACTCGTGTTTCTGAGATCTCACACACCTGAAGCGCTCACACTTGTGTGTCTGAGATCTCACACACCTGAAGCTCTCACACTTGTGTGTCTGAGATCTCACACACCTGAAGCGCTCACACTCGTGTGTCTGAGATCTCACACACCTGAAGCGCTCACACTCGTGTGTCTGAGATCTCACACACCTGAAGCTCTCACACTCGTGTGTCTGAGATCTCACACACCTGAAGCGCTCACACTCGTGTGTCTGAGATCTCACACACCTGAAGCGCTCACACTCGTGTGTCTGAGATCTCACACACCTGAAGCGCTCACACTCGTGTGTCTGAGATCTCACACACCTGAAGCGCTCACACTTGTGTGTCTGAGATCTCACACACCTGAAGCGCTCACACTCGTGTGTCTGAGATCTCACACACCTGAAGCGCTCACACTCGTGTGTCTGAGATCTCACACACCTGAAGCGCTCACACTTGTGTGTCTGAGATCTCACACACCTGAAGCGCTCACACTTGTGTGTCTGAGATCTCACACACCTGAAGCGCTCACACTCGTGTTTCTGAGATCTCACACACCTGAAGCGCTCACACTCGTGTTTCTGAGATCTCACACACCTGAAGCGCTCACACTTGTGTGTCTGAGATCTCACACACCTGAAGCTCTCACACTCGTGTGTCTGAGATCTCACACACCTGAAGCGCTCACACTTGTGTGTCTGAGATCTCACACACCTGAAGCTCTCACACTCGTGTGTCTGAGATCTCACACACCTGAAGCGCTCACACTCGTGTGTCTGAGATCTCACACACCTGAAGCGCTCACACTCGTGTGCCTGAGATCTCACACACCTGAAGCGCTCACACTCGTGTGTCTGAGATCTCACACACCTGAAGCGCTCACACTCGTGTGTCTGAGATCTCACACACCTGAAGCGCTCACACTCGTGTTTCTGAGATCTCACACACCTGAAGCGCTCACACTCGTGGGTCAGTGACGTATAAGGATTTTTGACAGGCCAATTTTAAAATACAAAAAAATAGAAATAATACCTGTTGCAATTGTTCAAACATTAAGGATGTTGTGTACACACAAATTCATATACAAATTTAAATTCAAGTGATTTTAGTGTTTTTTCATCTAGATGAATTGGCCGTAGCCTTAAAAAACGTTATTATTTTATTATTAACTGAAATCTCAGTGTACCAAGTCTGTTTTTCTGTCCACACTGAAAACTAAAATACCACAAGAAGAGACAAAATCACAGCTAATCAGATCATACTTGATATTTAAAATACACCTCTCTGAAATGGACCAATGAGACTGCAGTGTGGGCGGAG
>NC_136899.1:27138159-27145659 GCF_949152265.1 Phoxinus phoxinus | reverse complement strand
GTAAGTGTGTGTGTGTGTGTGTGTGTGTGTGTGCTTCTCAGAGGAGTAAGTGTGTGTGTGTGTGTGTGTGTGTGTGTGTGTGTGTCTGTGTGTGTGCTTCCCAGAGGAGTAAGTGTGTGTGTGTGTGTGTGTGTGTCTGTGTGTGTGCTTCCCAGAGGAGTAAGTGTGTGTGTGTGTGTCTGTGTGTGTGCTTCCCAGAAGAGTAAGTGTGTGTGTGTGTGTGTGTGTGCTTCCCAGAGGAGTAAGTGTGTGTGTGTGTGTGTTTCCCATAGGAGTAAGTGTGTGTGTGTGTGTGTGTGTGTGTGTGTGTGTGTGTGTCTGTGTGTGTGCTTCCCAGAGGAGTAAGTGTGTGTGTGTGTGTGTGTGTGTGTGTGTGTGTCTGTGTGTGTGCTTCCCAGAGGGGTAAGTGTGTGTGTGTGTGTGTGTGTGTGTGTGTGTGTGTGTGTGTGTGTGTGTGTGTGTGTGTGTGTGTGTGTGTGTGTGTGTGTGTGTTCGTGTGTGTGTGTGTGTGTGTGTGTGTGTGTTCGTGTGTGTGTGTGTGTGTGTGTGTGTTCGTGTGTGTGTGTGTGTGTGTGTGTGTGTGTGTGTTCGTGTGTGTGTGTGTGTGTGTGTGTGTGTGTTCGTGTGTGTGTGTGTGTGTGTGTGTGTAAAGCTGTTGCTCAGTGTGTCTTTATCTCCTATAGACCGTGTTTCCCGTCCCTCCTCGACCCAACTGCAAACAGCCCGTGAGTGACTGAATAAAGCTCAATATCTTCATCTTCATCTTCATCATCTTCATTCTTTAACTATTAAACTCTCTCACTCTAACTCTGATCAAGAAATATTCCTCTTAATGAGGATTTATTTCTCATAATTAAAGGAGAAGTGTGTCATTTCTGCACCAAAACAAACATTATGATAGTATTATTAATTTTTTTTTAAAGTATTTACTATCAGTTACACTTAATTATTACCGTAAGCTGTCCTTGCTCCAGTGTGATTATACAGTTAGGTTCTGAGTAATATCAACTAACTAAATGCGCTTGGGTTAGGGTTGGGTTTAGTTACACGTAATTATGCATAATTGACTGTTATTACTATAGTAACTACATTTAACATGTCTAACAAGGACACTGGACACAAAGACATTCATTTACTATTTACATGTTTTAGCATATTAAGTTTTCATCAGTATTATACAGTTCACTCTAGATATTAAACTAGGATATGAGAAAGATGGTTTCAACACACACTTGACCTTTGACCATCAAGTGTAACACACATCTACACTGGCAGCACTATCAGTGTGTGTTCCTCGCTTCATCAGTGTGTGTTCCTCGCTTCATCAGTGTGTGTTCCTCAGTGTGTGTTCCTCGCTTCATCAGTGTGTGTTCCTCAGTGTGTGTTCCTCGCTTCATCAGTGTGTGTTCCTCAGTGTGTGTTCCTCGCTTCATCAGTGTGTGTTCCTCGCTTCATCAGTGTGTGTTCCTCGCTTCATCAGTGTGTGTTCCTCGCTTCATCAGTGTGTGTTCCTCAGTGTGTGTTCCTCGCTTCATCAGTGTGTGTTCCTCAGTGTGTGTTCCTCGCTTCATCAGTGTGTGTTCCTCAGTGTGTGTTCCTCGCTTCATCAGTGTGTGTTCCTCGCTTCATCAGTGTGTGTTCCTCGCTTCATCAGTGTGTGTTCCTCAGTGTGTGTTCCTCGCTTCATCAGTGTGTGTTCCTCGCTTCATCAGTGTGTGTTCCTCAGTGTGTGTTCCTCGCTTCATCAGTGTGTGTTCCTCAGTGTGTGTTCCTCGCTTCATCAGTGTGTGTTCCTCAGTGTGTGTTCCTCGCTTCATCAGTGTGTGTTCCTCAGTGTGTGTTCCTCGCTTCATCAGTGTGTGTTCCTCAGTGTGTGTTCCTCGCTTCATCAGTGTGTGTTCCTCAGTGTGTGTTCCTCGCTTCATCAGTGTGTGTTCCTCAGTGTGTGTTCCTCGCTTCATCAGTGTGTGTTCCTCGCTTCATCAGTGTGTGTTCCTCAGTGTGTGTTCCTCGCTTCATCAGTGTGTGTTCCTCAGTGTGTGTTCCTCGCTTCATCAGTGTGTGTTCCTCGCTTCATCAGTGTGTGTTCCTCGCTTCATCAGTGTGTGTTCCTCAGTGTGTGTTCCTCGCTTCATCAGTGTGTGTTCCTCGCTTCATCAGTGTGTGTTCCTCAGTGTGTGTTCCTCGCTTCATCAGTGTGTGTTCCTCAGTGTGTGTTCCTCGCTTCATCAGTGTGTGTTCCTCAGTGTGTGTTCCTCGCTTCATCAGTGTGTGTTCCTCGCTTCATCAGTGTGTGTTCCTCGCTTCATCAGTGTGTGTTCCTCGCTTCATCAGTGTGTGTTCCTCGCTTCATCAGTGTGTGTTCCTCGCTTCATCAGTGTGTGTTCCTCGCTTCATCAGTGTGTGTTCCTCGCTTCATCAGTGTGTGTTCCTCGCTTCATCAGTGTGTGTTCCTCAGTGTGTGTTCCTCGCTTCATCAGTGTGTGTTCCTCGCTTCATCAGTGTGTGTTCCTCAGTGTGTGTTCCTCGCTTCATCAGTGTGTGTTCCTCGCTTCATCAGTGTGTGTTCCTCGCTTCATCAGTGTGTGTTCCTCGCTTCATCAGTGTGTGTTCCTCAGTGTGTGTTCCTCGCTTCATCAGTGTGTGTTCCTCGCTTCATCAGTGTGTGTTCCTCGCTTCATCAGTGTGTGTTCCTCGCTTCATCAGTGTGTGTTCCTCGCTTCATCAGTGTGTGTTCCTCGCTTCATCAGTGTGTGTTCCTCGCTTCATCAGTGTGTGTTCCTCAGTGTGTGTTCCTCGCTTCATCAGTGTGTGTTCCTCAGTGTGTGTTCCTCGCTTCATCAGTGTGTGTTCCTCGCTTCATCAGTGTGTGTTCCTCGCTTCATCAGTGTGTGTTCCTCGCTTCATCAGTGTGTGTTCCTCGCTTCATCAGTGTGTGTTCCTCAGTGTGTGTTCCTCAGTGTGTGTTCCTCGCTTCATCAGTGTGTGTTCCTCGCTTCATCAGTGTGTGTTCCTCAGTGTGTGTTCCTCAGTGTGTGTTCCTCGCTTCATCAGTGTGTGTTCCTCGCTTCATCAGTGTGTGTTCCTCAGTGTGTGTTCTGTATATTGCTGTGAATGAACCGCAGTCACATTAACACACGTCTGTTTTTCTTCCTCTGCTTTTGTTCAGGTAAACGGAGATTCTACACAAGGTGTGTTATTTTATGATTATCATACACTTCTGTTCAAAAGTTACCCCAAACATATTTTTATTTGAGTAGCTAATAGTTTACATGTATTATTTTAATATGATATATGAATAATTTAATAATGAGTGTCTGATCTGCTCTCTCATAGGCCACACACTGGAGACCAGAGTCACTGTGAGTCTCAACACACACTCACTCACACACACACACACACACACACACACACACACACACACAGTCACTGTGAGTCTCATCACACACACACACACACACACACACACACACACACACACACACACACACACACACACACACACACACACACACACACACACACACACACACACACACACACAGTCACTGTGAGTCTCATCACACACACACACACACACACACACACACACACACACACACACACACAGTCACTGTGAGTCTCATCACTCACACACACACACACACACACACACACACACACACACACACACACACACACACACACACACACACACACAGTCACTGTGAGTCTCATCACTCACACACACACACACACACACACACACACACACACACACACACACACACACACACACACACACACACACACAGTCACTGTGAGTCTCATCACACACACACACACACACACACACACACACACACACACACACACACACACACACACACACACACACACACACACACACAGTCACTGTGAGTCTCATCACTCACACACACACACACACACACACACACACACACACACACACACACACACACACACACACACACACACACACACACACACACACACACACAGTCACTGTGAGTCTCATCACTCACACACACACACACACACACACACACACACACACACACACACACACACACACACACACACACACACACACACACACAGTCACTGTGAGTCTCATCACTCACACACACACACACACACACACACACACACACACACACACACACACACACACACACACACACACACAGTCACTGTGAGTCTCATCACTCACACACACACACACACACACACACACACACACACACACACACACACACACACACACACACACACACACACACACACACACACACACACACACACACACACACACACACACACACACACACACACACAGTCACTGTGAGTTTCATCTCATGCCTCCTCTCACTAATACTGTGAGAAATGAATCAACTGAGATTGACAGACTGTGTGTCTGTGTTTATTTGTGTGTGTGTGTGTGTGTGTGTGTGTGTGTGTGTGTGTGTGTGTGTGTGTGTGTGTGTGTGTGTGTGTGTGTGTGTGTGTGTGTGTGTGTGTGTGTGTGTGTGTGTGAGATAGGCTGATAAAGGCTTCATAGGAGAGAAAGGAGAGAGAGGTGAAGCGGGGATGCCGGGGGATCCTGGGAAGTCTGGTTTGCTGGTGAGTGACACACACACACACACACACACACACACACACACACACACACACACACACACACACACACACACACAGAGTTCTTCATTAGAGATGCATGTATTTTAACCCAATAGAGCCGCAGCCACTATATCATATTTGAAACACACATATCTAATGCTAAACATGATCTGATAACCCTGTCGCACACACTCCTTCTGTGTCTGACTGATTTAGACTCTTTTATCCAGTAAAAGTCTGTTAGTATAATTGTGTAAAGGTCCTTCAGCTCGAGCTTCACGAGTCTTTCTGTGTCAAATCTGACATAATTTCATCAAGTAAACGTGAGGATATCTTCGATAGTGTTAGATATTCTGCACCTAAATATTTTAAAGACTAAAGAACTGATCTTTAGAAGCTCAAAAACACAGATCCATGCTTCTAGCGTTATCATTAATGGAGAGATAGTTGAGAGAGAAGAGCATTTCAAATATCTTGACATTATTTCGGATCAAAATCTCCTTTTCAACCAGCGCACTCCAGAGGTTTAAAAGCCTCGTCCTCGTCTGCTCCGGTATCGCAGGATTACTGGGCCAGTCCTGCTTATGGTGCCGGTTGTGTTGTCCATATGCTGACAGTTACCAACAAGAACAAATTCTTAAAGAGAACTCATTTAGCAAGTAAAATGATTGGTATCCCTATCCCCAATTTATCGGATAGTGTCTCGACATTCACGTTGCGAAAGGCACAAGAAATCTTAAATGACTCGGAACACACACTGGACAAGTGTGTCCTCCTGCCTTCTGGCCGCAGGTATAGGGCACCGGTGTGTAGAACGGCCAAGTTTAGGAAGAGTTTTGTTCCTGTATCTATACGAGCTCTAAACACAGAGGAAATCGGCCATTGATACGTCATGTATAGGGTTATGGTTATGGTTAGGGTTATGGTTATGGTTAGGCTTAGGCTTCGGTTTAGGGTTATGGTTATGGGTTATGGTTATGGTTATGGTTAGGCTTAGGTTTAGACTTAGGGTTATGGTTATGGTTATGGTTATGGTTATGGTTATGGTTATGGTTCAGTTGTTCTGCTGTGAAGTGTGGGTTATGGTTATGGTTAGGCTTAGGCTTCGGTCTAGGCTTAGGGTTATGGTTATGGTTATGGTTAGGCTTAGGTTTAGACTTAGGGTTATGGTTATGGTATTGGTATTGATATTGGTTATGGTTATGGTAATGGTAATGGTAATGGTAATGGTAATGGTAATGGTTATGGTTATGGTTATGGTTATGGTTCAGTTGTTCTGCTGTGAAGTGTGGGTTATGGTTATGGTTATGGTAATGGTAATGGTAATGGTTATGGTTATGGTAATGGTTATGGTTATGGTTATGGTTATGGTTATGGTTATGGTTATGGTTAGGCTTAGGTTTAGACTTAGGGTTATGGTTATGGTTATGGTTATGGTTCAGTTGTTCTGCTGTGAAGTGTGGGTTATGGTTATGGTTATGGTTATGTTAATGGCTATGGTTATGGTTATGGTTATGGTTATGGTAATGGTTATGGTTATGGTTATGGTTATGGTAATGGTAATGGTAATGGTAATGGTTATGGTTATGGTTATGGTTCAGTTGTTCTGCTGTGAAGTGTGGGTTATGGTTATGGTTATGGTTATGGTTATGTTAATGGTAATGGTTATGGTTATGGTTATGGTTATGGTTATGGTTATGGTAATGGTTATGGTTATGGTTATGGTTCAGTTGTTCTGCTGTGAAGTGTGGGTTATGGTTATGGTTATGGTTATGGTTATGGTTATGGTAATGGTAATGGTAATGGTAATGGTAATGGTTATGGTAATGGTAATGGTAATGGTAATGGTTATGGTTATGGTTATGGTTAGGCTTAGGTTTAGACTTAGGGTTATGGTTATGGTTATGGTTCAGTTGTTCTGCTGTGAAGTGTGGGTTATGGTAATGGTTATGGTTATGGTTCAGTTGTTCTGCTGTGAAGTGTGGGTTATGGTTATGGTTATGGTTATGGTTATGGTAATGGTTATGGTTATGGTTATGGTTATGGTTATGGTTATGGTTCAGTTGTTCTGCTGTGAAGTGTGGGTTATGGTTATGGTTATGGTTATGGTTATGGTTATGGTTATGGTTATGGTTCAGTTGTTCTGCTGTGAAGTGTGTGATGACTCCGGGTTTGTCCGCAGGGGCCTAAAGGGGAGTCTGCTGTCGGGCCCCCGGGTCACCCCGGCCCACGAGGACCCCCTGGAGCTCCAGGTCTGGGCAGAAGTGGTTTTGCTGGCCCTCCGGGACCGCCGGGACCTCCCGGACCACCTGGACGATACGCTTCCGGTGAGGAAAACCCTAAAGCTCAATCATAACATCTGACCATCTCAACGGTCCCACAGTTCCACAGATATCTTCAGCACAGTCCGTACGCCTCGTGTATGAAACACACGTACCAGAAGATCTGATCATAAATACGGTGGATTTTATCCTACAGATTTATAAAGCCGATTCTTACACGTAACTGACGAGCAGGAGTAACTCGTGCCAGCAGCTCAATTAATTAAATATTCTTTATGAAAATATAAAGATAAACAGGCATCCACGCATTTACAATATGCATTATTATAAGAAATGAGCAACATTTTTACTTCTTTTAATTCATTCATTTATTTTAAATAATTTTCTCAATAATAAATGCCTACACACACGTTGTACATAAACCGTCCTGTAGGGGGAGTCGATGCGCTGGTACAGATTGAGCTTAAAAGAGTCTTACTCTTCTGTTCCTCTTCTTCATCTTCAGTGTGTGTGTTGCTGATGATCATGAGACGCTCCAGTTCTTCTCTATATCAGAGTCAGTGTTTCTGAACTCCTGAACACTGTAGTCTCCAGTTTC
>NC_136899.1:27085659-27133159 GCF_949152265.1 Phoxinus phoxinus | reverse complement strand
AATGGTTTAGTGGTAAACAGCTTCTGTTGGAGTCTCTTAAGTATTGCCAAGGCCCGACACTCACACACACACACACACACACACACACACACACACACACACACACACACACACACACACACACACACACACACACACACACACACACACACACACGGCCCTCCTCCGCATACTGACCACAGTCCAGACTGCAGCGGCTACACCTCACATTTCTCCACCCGTGCATTTGTATTTTTCCTTCTCTCTTTATGTGTATTTATACTCCAGGCCGGTAAATATAGCCTGCAGTGCGATGCTCCAGATGAGGCAGTGACAGCGCAGCAGCAATTGTGGTTTGCTGGAGCCTTTTTAAGGTTGTTTTTGAAGTGGGACGTTTTTGGGATCTACATGGACTGAGTTTCAGGAGAACTGCTGTATGAATGCATGAAACAGAACAGACAATTCATAAAGCCTATGTTAGCGGTTCCTCAGTTCTCACGTTAGCAACTCTTGTCTGTTTTGGCTCGTCGTTGAAGTCAGCGTGAAATGCATGTACTCAAGCTTATTATTACGCATGTGACGTATCAGATTTCCATATCACAATAATTGCTGAAGCTTCATCACAATATTAAATTATCACAATATTAAAGTGTTATCCTAACAGGTTTAATATCTTTCTGCTCTTCCATCAGCCATTATTGCTGTTGCAGTGCTTTAAATTACCCTCCCCTTCCCCAGCTCTATCTGTATAGATCTGCTACGGGTAATTCATGTACCCTATATTATACAGCAGCATATAGCATATAGACAGCGTGTATGTATTAGCAGTAGCAAGTCCTGTACTTGCTCTGCTGCAGCAGCAATAACAGCAGCAAAATCAACAGCAGAAAATTCAGCAGCAGTACCTATAATCAACAGCAGCACCAATAGCAGCAGTAATAATAACAGCAGCAGCAATAACAGCAGCAGCAGCCGTAATAACAGCAGCAGCAGCCGTAATAACAGCAGCAGCAGCAGTAATATCAGCAATAACAGCAGCAGCAGTAATAACAGCAGCAGCAGTAATAATAACAGCAGCAGCAATAACAGCAGCAGCAGCAGCAATAACAGCAGCAGAAGCAGTAATAATAACAGCAGCAGCAGCAATAACAGCAGCAGCAGTAATAACAGCAGCAGCAGCAGCAGTAATATCAGCAATAACAGCAGCAGCAGCAGCAATAACAGCAGCAGCAGCAGCAATAACGGCAGCAGCAGCAATAACAGCAGCAGCAGCAGTAATAACAGCAGCAGCAGCAGTAATAACAGCAGCAACAGTAGCAGTAATAACAGCAGCAGCAGTAATAACAGCAGCAACAGTAGCAGTAATAACAGCAGCAGCAGCAGCAATAACGGCAGCAGCAGCAATAACAGCAGCAGCAGCAGTAATAACAGCAGCAGCAGCAGTAATAACAGCAGCAACAGTAGCAGTAATAACAGCAGCAGCAGTAATAACAGCAGCAACAGTAGCAGTAATAACAGCATCAGCAGCAGTAATAACAGCAGCAGCAGTAATATCAGCAATAACAGCAGCAGCAGCAGCAGCAGCAGTAATATCAGCAATAACAGCAGCAGCAACAGTAGCAGTAATAACAGCATCAGCAGCAGTAATAACAGCAGCAACAGTAGCAGTAATAACAGCAGCAGCAGCAGTGATAACAGCAGCAGCAGCAGTAATAACAGCAGCAGCAGCAGCAGCAGTAATATCAGCAATAACAGCAGCAGCAACAGTAGCAGTAATAACAGCATCAGCAGCAGTAATAACAGCAGCAACAGTAGCAGTAATAACAGCATCAGCAGCAGTAATAACAGCAGCAACAGTAGCAGTAATAACAGCAGCAGCAGCAGTAATAACAGCAGCAACAGTAGCAGTAATAACAGCAGCAGCAGTAATAACAGCAGCAACAGTAGCAGTAATAACAGCATCAGCAGCAGTAATAACAGCAGCAGCAGTAATATCAGCAATAACAGCAGCAGCAGCAGCAGCAGTAATATCAGCAATAACAGCAGCAGCAGTAATAACAGCAGCAGCAGTAATATCAGCAATAACAGCAGCAGCAGCAGCAGTAATATCAGTAATAACAGCAGCAGTAATAACAGCAACAGCAGTAATATCAGCAATAACAGCAGCAGCAGCAATAACAGCATCAGCAGCAGTAATAACAGCAGCAGCAGTAATATCAGCAATAACAGCAGCAGCAGTAATATCAGCAATAACAGCAGCAGCAGCAGCAGTAATATCAGCAATAACAGCAGCAGCAGTAATAACAGCAGCAGCAGTAATATCAGCAATAACAGCAGCAGCAGCAGCAGTAATATCAGTAATAACAGCAGCAGTAATAACAGCAACAGCAGTAATATCAGCAATAACAGCAGCAGCAGCAATAACAGCATCAGCAGCAGTAATAACAGCAGCAGCAGTAATATCAGCAATAACAGCAGCAGCAGCAGTAATATCAGAAATAACAGCAGCAGTAATAACAGCAGCAGCAGTAATATCAGCAATAACAGCAGCAGCAGCAGTAATATCAGCAATAACAGCAGCAGCAGTAATATCAGCAATAACAGCAGCAGCAGCAGCAGTAATATCAGCAATAACAGCAGCAGCAGTAATAACAGCAGCAGCAGTAATATCAGCAATAACAGCAGCAGCAGTAATATCAGCAATAACAGCAGCAGCAGCAGCAGTAATATCAGCAATAACAGCAGCAGCAGCAGTAATATCAGCAATAACAGCAGCAGCAGCAGTAATATCAGCAATAACAGCAGCAGTAATAACAGCAGCAGCAGTAATATCAGCAATAACAGCAGCAGCAGCAGTAATATCAGCAATAACAGCAGCAGCAGTAATATCAGCAATAACAGCAGCAGCAGCAGCAGTAATATCAGCAATAACAGCAGCAGCAGTAATAACAGCAGCAGCAGTAATATCAGCAATAACAGCAGCAGCAGTAATATCAGCAATAACAGCAGCAGCAGTAATATCAGCAATAACAGCAGCAGCAGCAGTAATATCAGCAATAACAGCAGCAGCAGCAGTAATATCAGCAATAACAGCAGCAGCAGCAGTAATATCAGCAATAACAGCAGCAGCAGCAGTAATATCAGCAATAACAGCAGCAGCAGCAGCAGTAATATCAGCAATAACAGCAGCAGCAGCAGTAATATCAGCAATAACAGCAGCAGTAGCAGTAATATCAGCAATAACAGCAGCAGCAGTAATATCAGCAATAACAGCAGCAGCAGCAGTAATATCAGCAATAACAGCAGCAGCAGCAGTAATATCAGCAATAACAGCAGCAGCAGTAATATCAGGAATAACATCAGCAGCGTAGATCTATTCTGCCAAGACTGAATATCTATTACCATGCCACACACCCAGAGAGTTGTCATGACAAAAATGCCTTTACTGTCACTTTTGAGCAATTTATGCTTCCTTACTGAATGAAAGTATTATTATTATTTAAAAACCTTACTGCCCCCAAACTTTTGAACAGTAGTTTACATGAGCTCAAAGCTAATACACACATGAAAATATGAATGTCCCTATAACAGCCTCATGATACAGGGCTAGTCCAACTGTTTGGGTTCAGGAAATATAAACAGTAGTTCTGCATGTTCCTGAGAGCGTTTTGAGATGTTTGAAGCCATACATGTCTTGAGTTATGCTCGTGTTTGTGTCTCTGTGTGTGTGTGTGTGTGTGTGTGTGTGTGTGTGTGTGTGTGTGTGTGTGTGTGTGTGTGTTCAGGCCTCAGAAGGCGGTGTGGCACGGCTCTTCAGAGAGAGGAAAACGACTGGACGCTCTGAACTGTGAGTCCTGGAGAGCCGGAGACATGGCCATCACGGGTCAGGCCTCGTTCCTCTACAGCGGATTACTGAACCAGCAGACCCGAAGCTGCTCCAACCTGTTCATCGTCCTGTGCATCGAGACCAGCCACGAGCACAGAAGAGGCCATTACAGATACTGAGATACTGAAGCCTCTCGCAGCAGAAACTGTGTTAGTGTGGACCGAGACGACATGAACTCCATCAACACATGAACGTTCAGTCCAACCCAAGCCGTCGTTATAGAATGTAACGTGTTTATTGGCCGGATCCCAGCGTTGGACCGGGGACATCGGCCCTCTCCATGACATTTTCATGCACTGTACTTTTCAAATTGTATTTTTGGTGTTGATTTTCCAAAAAAAAAAAAACTTTTTTATCATGTCATTTATTTGTTTGTTATTCTGTTTGTATTTAATTTAATTTCAGTGTTTTATTTATACAGTGACCGCACATGATTCAAAAATGTCATTGATAAATATGTAATTTAACTGTTGAAATGAATTATCATTCATTTTTTTATTGTCATGAAACAGTTTTTAGACCTTGCATCTGCTTTAACAAGTTCAGATCACAATCAAATCACCTTTTTATAGATTTTTTAAAAAGCAAATCAAGTGTTTATTGTCTGTTGAATAAAACAGTTTTTTTCCAAATTTTATCTTTGTGTGTTATTATTATTTATTTTGATATGATGTCCTGTGCTGAACTCAGATGTGAAAGTTGTCTATTTATGAACAAATGTTCTGGATACGTCATCGGTGGGAAAGCTTGAATCGCTCACAGAAACAGTGTTTATTGGGAAAGTTTGCACCTCCTGAACACGAACACAGACGTCCAGAGGAGCTGGCACGAGTTGGGCTTGTTTTTCAGGGTTTGCACTGACACACACACCAACACACACTTACCAACAGTGTGACTGTTTTTCTCCTCACAGTGGAATGTTGTGGGAAAAATCATGTAAACAGTCACTTTAAGAGGTCACAGCTTTAAAGGGGTCAGGAATTTTGTTTTATTTTAATTGTATAATGTGATCAAGATTTTTGACATCAAAAAACATCCTAATTTAGAAGCAATAAGCTATTTTCAATCCAGTTTTCGACCCTCTCTTTGAAACACTGTTTTGATGGGCGTGTCTCAGTCAGGAGTTGGAAGTAAACACCGACTGCTGTGATTGGATCATAGAGAGATTTCAGGAGGCAAAGTAGAAAGCGACGGCTTTTCAAAAATGTATCCCCGTCGACATCCTACAGCGCTGCTGCCAAAGGGAAGCTCCAGCCATGTCCATCAGGCTCCTCATGCAGGCAGACGCAAAGAGAGTGTTGCTAATCGAGCCCCTCCACAACGATCTCAGGGCTCGAGGCAACACTCTCAACCTAAATAATACTAGCACAGCCTCAGGAGATGGCAGCCTCGAGATGTCGTGCTCGACCACATGAAGCGCTTGGGGCTGAGGCTCAACGTGAAGAAGAGCATGCTCAGTCCTGTCCAACGGACGACATATTTAGGAGGAGTGTGGGACTCGGTCACGATGCGGGCACAGTTGTCTTCTACACGTATTGAGTCGATTCTGGCCATGGCGTCCAGAATAAAGCTATGCCAACGCATCACTGTGAAACAGTTCCAGAGACTGTTAGGGCTCCTGGCGGCAGGGTCCAACATGATACCCTTTGGCCTGCTGCACATGAGACAACTGTAGTGGTGGCTCAGAACCAAGGGGTTCTCCCGGGGGGCAACTTTTCGCATCATCAAGGTTACGCACAGGTGCCTTCGTTGCTTGGTCATGTGGAAGAAAGCTTGGTTCTTAGCCCAAAGCCCTGTGTTAGGAGCCCCGTGTCAGTGCAAGATATTGTCGACAGATTGCGCCCTATGTGCAGACTGACACATCAGATCCTCCTATGGGCCCAAGGGAGGATTATCTCGCTGAGAGCAATTTCTATCCCGGGGCATATAAATATAGGAGCAGACATCCTGTCGAGGCAGGGGCTGAGGCCCGGGCAATAGAGACTGCACCCCGAGATGGTGCAGTTAATCTGGGGGAAGTTCGGCCAGGCGGACGTGGACCTGTTTCCGTCACAAGAGAACTCACATTGTCTCCTCTTGTTTTTCCTCACTCATCCAGCTCCTCCAGGACTGGATGCCATGGTATATCCTTGGCCGAGGCTTCGGCTGTACGCATTTCCCTCGATCGTTCTGCTCCCGGGAGTTCTAGAGAGAATTCGCCTGGCAGGCCCGAGTTTGGTTTTCGGACCTGATAGCCCTCTGGATGGCCCCCTGTGGGAGATTCCTGTCAGGAGGGACTTTCTGACATAGGCTGGGGCTCGATATTTCACCCCTGGCCGGAGATGTGGAAATTATGGGTCTGGCCCCTGAGAGGGATCAGTTCCTGAACGCCGGTCTCTCTACTGAGGTAGTGGAGACCATCTTAAACTCTAGAGCTCCCTCCACGAGGAAACTATATGCGCTGAAGTGGAGAGTATTCACTTCATAGTGTAGAGAGCACCACTTGGACCCAGCTGCCCAGTGGCTTCAGTGCTGGAGTTCCTGCAGGGTCGTTTTTCGGCCGGCCTTTCCCCCTTTACACTTAAGGTGTATGTGATGGCGGTGGCTGCTTTCCATATCTCCCTGGATGGCAGCTCACTGGGAAGGCATCATCTTATTACACGTTTCCTTCATGGTACTCTGATGATGAGGTCTTCCGCTCAGGTTAGAATGCCCACATGGGATCTAGCCGTAGTATTAGAAGGTTTATCCTTGGCACCCTTCGAGCCTCTGGACACGGCATCAGACAAGTGCCTAGCCTTAAAGATGGCATTTTTGCTGGCAATGTTACAGTATCTCTCAAGAGAATAGGAGATTTACAGGCCTTGTCGGTTGCTCCCTCCTGTCTAGAATTCGCTCCAAGGAGTAGTAAAAGCTATTCTTTACCCAAGACCTGGGTATATGTACCTAACGTTTCCACTAATGTGGCCTGGCCAGTTGTCCTTCAGGCCTTCAACCCTCCTCAAGTGTCGGGGGAACAATAGCTCAGGTTGTTTTGCCCGGTCAGGGTCCTTGAGATTTATGTCAGGAAGACATCTCAGTGGAGAAAATCTGACCAGCTTTTGGTATGCTTCGGGCCCCCTAAGAAGGGCTGCCCGGATACTAAACAGACTGTAAGTAGGTGGATTGTTGAGGCTATCTCTATGGCTTACGAGGTCCCGGGCTGCCCTTACCTCCGTCAATTAGAGCCCATTCCACCCGAACTCGCATGGCATCATCAAAGCCACTGTGGTCGGGGGCATCACTCCAAGATATATGTGCTGCGGCAGGATGGTCCTCGCCACACACCTTTGATAGATTTTACAGCTTGGACCTTCCGGCGACCCCGGGGTCACAAGCACTCATGTCCTGAGCTGTGCCTCATTTCACACCGGGACAGACTTTTCGTCAGCATGGCGAAGTGGGCATATCGTTCCTCAAAGTGTCGGCATCGACGCAGTGCGAGTTCCTTCGAAAGGGAACGTCTCAGTTTACCCATGTAACCATGGTTCCCTGAGAAGGGAACGAGACGCTGCGTCCCTTTGCCATGCTTCCTGCACACCTGAGAGTGGCAATCTGCCGGCACGCATCACAGGATGACGCTGCACCAATCAAGAATGGACTAAGTTGCACATGTGACTTCAAGAGTGCTGCCGCTGAAGGGATTCCCCAAAGTGTCATCATCAATGCTGCGTCACGTTCCCTTCTCAGGGAACCATGGTTACATGGGTAACCTGAGACGTTTGACGCAAACTGTATCAGACGAAGCAATCGTGACACACTCGAGTGTTGTGGAATCCTCAGAGCGTCTCTATGGTTTTGTTGCTGTAATCCTGTGTTTGCGTCTCATGGCGTGTGTGTATCGGTGAGCGGGGCTAAAGACGTGATGATGTAGAAGTGGGCGTCGATCTGATTCTGCAGAGGCTGAGACTATCATCACACTATTACTTCATAATCTGACTAAATCCGAAGTGGTTTTCTGAGCTTGGGTTCAATAAAAGCTGTTTTTGGACTAATGAGGAAGAGTTCTGAAACTTGCAGGATATTTTTATAGTACATGGTCCTCTTATGTCAAAAGATCAAGGAAAATTTGATTTCTCAATTCATGAGAGAGAGAGAGAGCGACTTTGTGTGTGTGTGTGGTGTGTGTGTGTGTGTGTGTGTGTGTGTGTGGTGTGTGTGTGTGTTTGTGTGTGTTTGTGTGTGTGTGTGGTGTGTGTGTGTGTGTGTGTGTGTGTGTGTGTGTGTGTGTGTGTGTGTGTGTGTGTGTGTGTGTGTGTGTGTGTGTGTGTGTGTTAGTATGTCCCGCCATCAATGAGTTCTGCTCATTAGGGTGATAAAGGTGTCAGATTACCTTAATATGTGGTTCTGGTGGATAAATATAGCAGTGGTTTGTTATGGTGGACCTGTGTGTGTGTGTGTGTGTGTGTGTGTGTGTGTGTGTGTGTGTGTGTGTGTATGTGTGTGTGTGAACCACACTGGAGAATTACTGCCACTTCCTGATACTCTTCCGTCTCTCAAGCTGCGTCTTGCGCTCGGCCACAACAAAGACTGACGTGTCAGTTGTGAGTATTAATTACAGAACAACACAAGATGGAGCGGAAGTTCCTGCACTGAAGTTATAAAGTAGCTCATTAAATACCACTTATTTGCCTTCACGACAGAAAAAGTCATTACGGTCTCCAATTTTAGTTTAGCTGGGAACACCTACTGTAATTATCTCAAGATATATCGCTTATGTCTGGCTTCAAACAGGGTGTCATTAGCTTGATAAACAGATATTTAAATATATATAGCGGCGACCCATAAGTGCAAAATAATAGCGTTGAAACCAAACAGCAGGTTTTATTCTCAGCACAGGAACACAGTTCATGTCTGGACTACGGCTTCAGGAGGTGAAACTCGCTGGAGGAAAATTCCTGACTTTAATATAATAGGAGCTGGATTTTCCTCAAAAGATATTATCTCAGACTTTTTCCCAAGAATATCTTTGCATATCTCTAATTTATTTATTTTTTAAGTGGCAGATTGTGATAAATCAGTTCTGATATGATAAGGTCAAAGATCCTATTTTACCCTCCAGCGTGGATCAAATATGCGTTTGGAAGAACAGCGGACATCTGTTATGATTGTGCTGTAATGGCCTGAGGAGCAGGAGACCGCGGGTCAAAGGTCAGGAGAGTCATGTGAATCATATACAGATGTCACAAGCCCTCAGCGGAACAATATAGATGTGTATTATTTCTCAACCTCAAGATGGTTTTGTTGAATTGCTTATTCTGATTTAGCTGTTTTCTTTTATTCTTTTTCATGTGCTGAACTGTTTTTTTGAGCATTCAGATAAACATGACATCAGTGCCATAGGGCCCTATTTTAATGCTCTAAAGCGCAAGTATCAAACACCAAACGCAAGTAACTCTGTGGGCGGATCCCGGCGCTGTTGCTATTATACCGGCGGGATAAATGACTCTTGCGCCGACGCAAATCTAAAATGTGTTGGTCTGAAGTCGCTTCATTATCATAGCTGTGGTTTGGGCGTAACGTGAAATAAACCAATCAGAGCGTCCTCTCACATTCCCTTTAAGAGCCGGCGCGCTTGTTCCACGGCGGATTGCTATTATAACGGCGGATCGCTATTATAACGGCGGATCGCTATTATAACGGCGGATTGCTATTATAACGGCGGATTGCTATTATAACGGCGGATTGCTATTATAACGGCGGATTATAACGGCGGATTGCTATTATAACGGCGGATCGCTATTATAACGGCGGATCGCTATTATAATGGCGGATTGCTATTATAACGGCGGATCGCTATTATAACGGCGGATCGCTATTATAACGGCGGATCGCTATTATAACGGCGGATTATAACGGCGGATCGCTATTATAACGGCGGATTGCTATTATAACGGCGGATCGCTATTATAACGGCGGATTGCTATTATAACGGCGGATTGCTATTATAACGGCGGATTGCTATTATAACGGCGGATCGCTATTATAACGGCGGATTGCTATTATAACGGCGGATTGCTATTATAACGGCGGATTGCTATTATAACGGCGGATTGCTATTATAACGGCGGATCGCGATTATAACGGCGGATCGCTATTATAACGGCGGATTGCTATTATAACGGCGGATCGCTATTATAACGGCGGATTGCTATTATAACGGCGGATTGCTATTATAACGGCGGATCGCTATTATAACGGCGGATCGCTATTATAACGGCGGATTGCTATTATAACGGCGGATTGCTATTATAACGGCGGATCGCTATTATAACGGCGGATCGCTATTATAACGGCGGATTGCTATTATAACGGCGGATTGCTATTATAACGGCGGATCGCTATTATAACGGCGGATTGCTATTATAACGGTGGATTGCTATTATAACGGCGGATCGCTATTATAACGGCGGATCGCTATTATAACGGCGGATTGCTATTATAACGGCGGATCGCTATTATAACGGCGGATTGCTATTATAACGGCGGATTGCTATTATAACGGCGGATCGCTATTATAACGGCGGATCGCTATTATAACGGCGGATTGCTATTATAACGGCGGATCGCTATTATAACGGCGGATCGCTATTATAACGGCGGATCGCTATTATAACGGCGGATTATAACGGCGGATCGCTATTATAACGGCGGATCGCTATTATAACGGCGGATCGCTATTGTAACGGCGGATTGCTATTATAACGGTGGATTGCTATTATAACGGCGGATCGCTATTATAACGGCGGATCGCTATTATAACGGCGGATTGCTATTATAACGGCGGATTGCTATTATAACGGCGGATTGCTATTATAACGGTGGATTGCTATTATAACGGCGGATTGCTATTATAACGGCGGATCGCTATTATAACGGCGGATTGCTATTATAACGGCGGATTGCTATTATAACGGCGGATCGCTATTGTAACGGCGGATTGCTATTATAACGGTGGATTGCTATTATAACGGCGGATCGCTATTATAACGGCGGATCGCTATTATAACGGCGGATTGCTATTATAACGGCGGATTGCTATTATAACGGCGGATTGCTATTATAACGGCGGATCGCTATTATAACGGCGGATTGCTATTATAACGGCGGATCGCTATTATAACGGCGGATCGCTATTATAACGGCGGATCGCTATTATAACGGCGGATTGCTATTATAACGGCGGATTGCTATTATAACGGCGGATCGCTATTATAACGGCGGATTGCTATTATAACGGAGGATCGCTATTATAACGGCGGATTGCTATTATAACGGCGGATCGCTATTATAACGGCGGATCGCTATTATAACGGCGGATTGCTATTATAACGGCGGATCGCTATTATAACGGCAGATCGCTATTATAACGGTGGATTGCTATTATAACGGCGGATTGCTATTATAACGGTGGATTGCTATTATAACGGCGGATCGCTATTATAACGGCGGATCGCTATTATAACGGCGGATCGCTATTATAACGGCGGATCGCTATTATAACGGTGGATTGCTATTATAACGGCGGATTGCTATTATAACGGCGGATCGCTATTATAACGGCGGATCGCTATTATAACGGCGGATTGCTATTATAACGGCGGGTTTGCCGGCGCACGCCAGGAGCGGTTCACAGCCGAGGAGACCGACGTTCTCGTCAGGGCCGTAAAACACAGAGAAGTGACATCGGGGATGATGGAGAAACACACACATTAGCTTCGGTTAAACAGGTGTATAATAATTTGGGTAAATGTGTAATCTAGATTTATGCCTATTTTTTCGGACACAACAATGATTTCCCTCGTGTGTTAATATTTTTCCTTGTAATAATGTATGATTTGCAAAAATGAAAACTGCTGCGTCTGTTTAGATTAGAGAATCAAAGTGTGTGTGTTGTTCACACGCTACATAATGGCCAAGCACGCGCCCTTAAAATAGCATCTGACTAACGCGCGGCGCCGCTGTCTTTAGACTCGGTTTCTCCTGGTCAGTGGCGGAGTTGTTTTTTGGAACTGCAGAATATCACCAGGGAACGTTTGCGCTAGAACACGCCTCCTCTATCGCCCTAAAATGATGGGGGACCTGCGCCTAGACACGACCACAACACATGATGTAGTCAGCCGGATCCGGGCCGTATCCAGATCAGATGGAGGACCTGCGCCTAGACACGACCACAACACATGATGTAGTCAGCCGGATCCGGGCCGTATCCAGATCAGAAGGAGGACCTGCGGCCTAACCCTAACCCTTCAGGTTTGAGTATTTATTTATATATTTATTTTGCCACATTTAACTTTGTTGGACTTTCACAAACAATGTTGGAATTTAAATGTCAAAGTTAGATTTTTTCACAGTTGTTTACTATGCATTGATCACTATTATTAATAATAATTTGGCACGTAGCTGCCACACAGAAATATAATTAAATATCAATTACAATATTTGATGATTTTATTTATGAATTTATTGCACAACTGTGCAGCCCTTTCCTATATCTCTATCCATGATATAATCCATAATAGAAGGATGATTAGATGAGGCATGGATGTATGGACATCTATCTATACAGATGCACAAACAATTTCAAACTATACAGATAAAATAGTACTGCATTATGTGTGTAACACACAAGTTTTACTACTAACCCCTCTGTCTGTTACAATTAACCCTGCATATGGGGTAAGTAACATTTGCACTTCTGTCACTTTCAGTGCAACTGTACGGAAATGGCAGAAAATAAACTTTAAGTGTTCATTGGTAGCAGGGATGTGTATATTGTGTAACTTTAACTATTTTTTTATCTTTTAGTTTATCTTTTAGTCAAGCTAATATTATCTTATTTCTAACTGAAGTTGTGTTCTGAACTCAGTTATCAACGTAAGTTAGTTACAGTTAAAGAAATGCAAACACATAAATGTCTCTCTCATGTTGTGAAGTTTAGTTCGGATCTTTGTGTCCGTCCCCCCTCGCTCTCTCTCTTTCTCACTCACTCGCTCACTCACGCACGCACGCACTCGCTCTCTCATACACACACACACACACACACACACACACACACTCTCTCTCTCTCTCTCTCTCACCCCACCCCTCGGGCACATAACGGTATAAGAGCGCTGATTCTCATGGCTCCTCCGTTAACCCAGCCCTCTCCAGCCCTCAGTCCCCCGCACATGCTCAGATCTCCAGCGTCGCGTCTCCAGCGCGTCTCGAGCGCGTCTCCGGTGCGGCCTGTGCGTGCGGACCCGCCGCGGACACTCTCTCATGGAGCTCGCGTCTCCTCTGCGTTCGACTCCACCATGCACTTTAGGATTTCAATAAGATGTTTGTGTGTTTTGAGATAATCATTGTGCTTCTCTCTGGCAACTTCTGCGCCTTCGTTTATACTCAGGGTAAGTCCGCTTTACTTCTCCCGTTATGAATCTAGTTGTTTAATGTCAGTAATCTGCTGGTTTTACCAGTTGAAAACATCGGTTTTACTGTGTGTGCGTGTTAAAAGCAGACGCTAATAATAATAATGAAGTAATAACGTCATCTTCACAGCATCGCGAGTTCGGACTTGTTGATTCTGAACCGTTATTCAAGCTGGCGTTTAACGCTGGATCAGAGTTATTGAATTGTGCTTGGTATTATGATTTGGTAATGAATTGTAAATCATCGTTTGAGTCCATAACGATCTTTGTGTATGCTCGACTGTACCGTTATATTCCCATAACTGCTTATGAATTCATTATGCATGCTGGTATATGGGCGATTGTATTGCATTAAGCTTCAGATTTCATATACTAATCAAAGCAACATCGTAATAAATGTGTTTTTGATAGAAGTTTATGATCTGAATATGCGTGTGAATGAGAGTTGGACTCTTTCGGATCTGCTGATTCGGTCATATCCTGTCAGGACCGCTGTTAGCGTAACACTTTATAATAACTTTCGTTCATAAACAAGCATTATGCTGTATGATAACACGCTGACTGTATTGTGCTGCATCGTAGGATAAGTTTGTGTTTAATTTGAAGTCACTATTATGGCGATCTGTTTTATTATTACATAATAATTTACTTTAATTTTAAATAATTTGCACTATTAACAAGTTTTGCATTATTATTACTACCTCTTAACTACTTACAATCTACACGTGTCACTATTTTCTCTATAGTGTAGAGTTGTAATGAAGTTATAAATGATGAAGAAATCATTTTAGTAAATAAACCAGCAAATAGTACATGAATGCGATGCTGTATTTCTGCCTGGACTGACATATATAAGTCAGATATAAGCGATCTCTGCAGGAAAGATGATGTTATTGACCCGATTATGAAAGTGTTAGAGAAGGTGTTGGACACATTTGTGATTTGTCTTTACAGTCTCCATTTGCTGTGGGTGTCAGAATCCTCGAGTCTCTTTTTCATGATGTTTTGCTTTGGCAAAAAAATAAACAAGTTATAAAATGTCCCTCTGGCAAAATGTTCATGTTGTTTATACCAATGGAAACTTAAAGCCAAAACCGTTCATGTTCTATCAGTGTCAAAGAAAGTCGAGCTGACATCTGGATTGGAAGTGCTTTGAAGTGTGTGTTTGTGAACATGTGCTCGGATTCCTCCAGTAAATAACACACACACACACACACACGGAAGGCATTACGCTACTCTTGCTCTTACACAGATAATGCGACCGTGCAAAAGTTGCCTGTTAACCTTTTGAACCTTTATTTACTAGTAGTCACCAGTTTCTGCCTCTCCCAGTACACATGTGGTGTTTCCTCCAAGAGTTGCCTTGAGGTAGAGCCGTCCGGCAGATCCAGAGGCGTCTCGTGTTTTCTACCTTCTTGAAGAAACATCTGCAACCCATTTCGACTCCTGAAGTATGAGAACAGGAGAAGCAGAGGTGGCAGACATCGCTGGAAATCATGTTTAAAACCAGTGTCCTTCTTCTAGCTCGAGTCCTGGGAGATAAGGAGTGAGGCACGTGTCAAGGCCACCATGTTTTTTAGTGTTTAGGAAGAATTTCGGTTCTTGTTCTTCAGTTCACATTCAAGTTCTTTCCAGAATTCTACATTTCTTGGCCACTTTCCAAGCTTTAGGCTGGTCATTGTGACGCTGGAGGACGTTATAGGATCTGAAGACCTTCTCCACCTAAACACGTGTGAGGCATTACGGCCATGTTCTCTGTGTGTGTAGATCTGCCCGGACTGCGCGCGTTTGATGTCGTGTTCCTGGGTTTGAAGAGCCGATGGGTTGGAACATCTGTGGAGTTAGGGTTCCCGTGCCTTCGGTGGATCGTACGCTCGTATCTGCCGGACATATGGAGGAGCCGGACACATGCGATGCCCACATGTCTTTCATGTTCTCAAAGCCATCTGGCACTTTCATGTCACTGTGAACTTTCAGAAGATATTCCGACTTTACACTGAAAATATTGAGACGAGCTGATCATAATGCACAACTGCAGTGATCCAGAGCAAACTCATCTGATCGTCGAGAGACGTATCCCATATGTCTTTATGAATCACTAAACTTTCAAAAACCTTTTAAAGACAAGAAACTCTGAATGAAACTTCAACTTTTACAAAGTAAATATTTTGCAAGCTATTGATCTTTTGATCAACTTACTGACCAACAGTTTGGCTACAACTAAATACATTAAAATCTATATATTTGTTCTAATCGAAGCAGTTTGTGTGGAACCGTGATTATGATCTGAACAGCATCTTGTGCTTCAGTGAAGAAGAACATCTGACCGTTTGAACAAAGGACTTTCAGTTTCACAAATGAAGGTTTTCTTTGGAGGTTTTGCTGCTTTGTAAATGTTATACTTTAGCATCTTCATGAAGTTTGTTTCTCAGTAACTCAGCCAACAGAAATATGCGTTTTGTGAACGTTCCTATTAAGTTATAAAAACAATATTTTACAATGTTCTCAGAACCTTTTAAACATCCAGCTTTTTTTAAAATGTTTTTAAAATGTTTTTTCTTTGCTATGCGAATGTTGATGGAAACATTCCATTTGATCCTCCTGCAAACATTATGGGAACGTTCAGAGAACATTCAAAACTAATTTCAAAATTTTCAACTAAAATGTTTCAGAAAAATGTTCCATGAACGATGTTTAAATAATGTTTTTGTTTTGAGAACATTAAAGCCCAGATAACGTTTCACAAACGTTCTGTTAATGTTGCTGGAAGAACGTTTGCTCCTAGCTTTGCCAGAACCTTATTTAGTTTGTTTCTGCTTACTTTCGAAGCTGAAAAATTCACCACCACAGATTGAACATTTGCAAACTCTTCAATCATTGTCAAATGTCCTCCTCGAAAACCCAATGCAGTGGCTTTGGGAAATGTTTGGGAATGCTGCGGTTCAGAAAGAAAGTCACACGCTTGACTAATACTTGTTCAAAAAGATTTGAAACTTTGGCTAAGCGATTGCATTCGGTCAAAGAGATGAGAGTGTTTTACATTTTATGCTCGTGTTTTCCCTCCTGGTCAATCCATCCTTCCTTGTTTATGTCAAATTCCTCAATTATTAATGCACAGGAAATGACCTTTGACCCTCAGGCATTATTCTGAAGGCCCTGCCACATAGGAATGCAGGAGCCGGTAGAAAAAACCAGACAAGAATCATCCACCATTCAACATTGTGTGTGTACGACCCTTGAGTTGTAAAGACGGGGCAGCGGGTGATGTCTTCTTCACAGTCCTGCTATTGAAACATATCTGGTGACACCCTGTGTTCTCTGGACAGACAGAAAGAAAACAAGCTTTTGAGCCGAAAGTGAACAGGCAGGAAACGCATGTCGCCTCAAAAACTCCAGTTTACCAGAAAACAATGGCGTACAGACGCTGTCAAGAGTTGTTCATGAAGGACAGTAAGCAGACTTTGACACTCAGCAGGTTTGAGATGAACCGTGATCCGTGTGGTTCGAATAGAACTAATGACTCTTTCTGAAGGCTTTGAATCCTCTGAAACGCCGTTACGATGAAGTATAGTTGAGCTTTCTCTAAAACATCACTTTTCCCCGTCGCCAGCTTCATGCTTCACGGCTTGAGCTTCTGTGTCAGAAATAATCTGCTCACGCTGTTTAAAGCAATGAAAGCCCAACTAGCCAAATGTTGCATAATTTAGTAAGTGTATAACATGTGTCCAGTGTGAGGGACGCTCCTCGAGGAAGACCCAAGGACAGCTCATACTCTAATGTTGTGTTTAGTCTCGTACGACGAGGTCGAGTCCAAGGGAGTGTGCGTTCCCAAGATCTCTGCCAATGGAAGTCTAATGAATCATTCACACGCTCCGCCACATACACGCCATATTTCGAGCATGAATAACCTCGACTCCTTCCTTTAGGCCACTCGTGAAGGACTGTGTTCGGTCAGAAACACACAGGTTTCTGCAAGGAGGGATGCAGGATCCTGAAAAATATGAATGAAAGACAGTTAAAATGAAAACTTCAATTCTAGAAAAAAACACTTTGTCATATTTCATATTAATTGTTTTTTAATATTTAACAAATATATTTATATTTTGTAATATTAAATACTGCCCAAATAAAATAAAATATAAATACTGATAGATGCACTTTTATCATGGATAGATGCACTTTTATGGTGGATAGAGGCACTTTTATCATGGATAGATGCACTTTTATCATGGATAGATGCACTTTTATCATGGATAGATGCACTTTTATCGTGGATAGATGCACTTTTATCATGGATAGAGGCACTTTTATGATGGATAGAGGCTCTTTTATCGTGGATAGAGGCACTTTTATCATGGATAGATGCACTTTTATCATGGATAGAGGCACTTTTATCATGGATAGAGGCACTTTTATCATGGATAGAGGCACTTTTATCATGGATAGAGACACTTTTATCATGGATAGAGGCACTTTTATCGTGGATAGATGCACTTTTATCGTGGATAGAGGCACTTTTATGATGGATAGAGGCACTTTTATCATGGATAGATGCACTTCTATGATGGATAGAGGCTCTTTTATCGTGGATAGAGGCACTTTTATCATGGATAGATGCACTTTTATCGTGGATAGAGGCACTTTTATCATGGATAGATGCACTTTTATGATGGATAGAGGCTCTTTTATCGTGGATAGAGGCACTTTTATCATGGATAGATGCACTTTTATCATGGATAGAGGCACTTTTATCATGGATAGAGGCACTTTTATCATGGATAGAGGCACTTTTATCATGGATAGAGACACTTTTATCATGGATAGAGGCACTTTTATCATGGATAGATGCACTTTTATCGTGGATAGAGGCACTTTTATGATGGATAGAGGCACTTTTATCATGGATAGATGCACTTCTATGATGGATAGAGGCTCTTTTATCGTGGATAGAGGCACTTTTATCATGGATAGATGCACTTTTATCATGGATAGAGGCACTTTTATCGTGGATAGAGGCACTTTTATCATGGATAGATGCACTTTTATCATGGATAGATGCACTTTTATCGTGGATAGATGCACTTTTATCGTGGATAGATGCACTTTTATCGTGGATAGAGGCACTTTTATCGTGGATAGAGGCACTTTTATCATGGATAGAGGCACTTTTATCATGGATAGAGGCACTTTTATCGTGGATAGAGTCACTTTTATCATGGATAGATGCACTTTTATCATGGATAGAGGCACTTTTATCATGGATAGATGCACTTCTATCATGGATAGATGCACTTTTATCATGGATAGATGCACTTTTATCGTGGATAGAGGCACTTTTATCATGGATAGAGGCGCTTTTATCGTGGATAGATGCATTTTTATCATGGATAGATGCACTTTTATCATGGATAGATGCACTTTTATCGTGGATAGAGGCACTTTTATCATGGATAGAGGCACTTTTATCGTGGATAGATGCACTTTTATCATGGATAGAGGCACTTTTATCGTGGATAGAGGCACTTTTATCGTGGACAGAGGCGCTTTTATCGTGGATAGATGCACTTTTATCGTGGATTGAGGCACTTTTATCATGGACAGATGCACTTTTATCGTGGATAGATGCACTTTTATCATGGATAGATGCACTTTTATCATGGATAGATGCACTTTTATCATGGATAGAGGCACTTTTATCATGGATAGAGGCACTTTTATCGTGGATAGAGGCACTTTTATCGTGGATAGAGGCACTTTTATCGTGGATAGAGGCACTTTTATCATGGATAGAGGCACTTTTATCGTGGATAGAGTCACTTTTATCGTGGATAGATGCACTTTTATCGTGGATAGATGCACTTTTATCATGGATAGGTGCACTTTTATCGTGGATAGAGGTACTTTTATCATGGATAGAGGCACTTTTATCGTGGATAGAGGCACTTTTATCATGGATAGAGGCACTTTTATCGTGGATAGAGTCACTTTTATCGTGGATAGAGGCACTTTTATCGTGGATAGATGCACTTTTATCGTGGATTGAGGCACTTTTATCATGGACAGATGCACTTTTATGATGGACAGATGCAGTTTTATGATGGATAGAGGCACTTTTCACATGGATAGATATACTTTTATCATGGATAGATGCACTTTTATCATGGATAGATGCACTTTTATCATGGACAGATGCACTTTTATCGTGGATAGATGCACTTTTATGATGGATAGATGCACTTTTATCGTGGATTGAGGCACTTTTATCATGGACAGATGCACTTTTATGATGGACAGATGCAGTTTTATCATGGACAGATGCACTTTTATGATGGATAGAGGCACTTTTCACATGGATAGATGCACTTTTATCATGGATAGAGGCACTTTTATCGTGGATAGATGCACTTTTATCGTGGATTGAGGCACTTTTATCATGGACAGATGCACTTTTATGATGGACAGATGCAGTTTTATGATGGATAGAGGCACTTTTCACATGGATAGATATACTTTTATCATGGATAGATGCACTTTTATCATGGATAGATGCACTTTTATCATGGACAGATGCACTTTTATCGTGGATAGATGCACTTTTATGATGGATAGATGCACTTTTATCGTGGATAGATGGACTTTTATTGTGGATAGATGCACTTTTATCGTGGATAGATGCACTTTTATCATAGATAGATGCACTTTTATCATGAATAGATGCACTTTTATGGACTTAAAAAAATATATAAAGCCATTCACTGCCATTATAAAGCTAGGAAGAGCTAGGACATTTGGACATTAAGACATTACAAACTGATTGTATTCGTCTGAAAGAAGGATGTCATATACAGATAGGATGGCTTGAGGGTGAGTAAATCATGGGCTAATTTAACATTTTGCGTGAACGATCCCTTTAAGCCTGTGATGCCCACATGGAGGGCATCATCCATCAGGACTGACACAGGCCTTCTTCATCATGAATGGGAACATCTGCCACTGAGAGCCTGAGATTACTTCTGGATCTGGAGACTCACACACACTCTCAGACGATAGCCTCGGATCTGGAGACTCACACACACTCTCAGACGGATCGACTCAGATCTGGAGACTCACACACACTCTCAGACGATCGACTCAGATCTGGAGACTCACACACACACTCTCAGACGATCGACTCGGATCTGGAGACTCACACACACACTCTCAGACGATCGACTCGGATCTGGAGACTCACACACACTCTCAGACGATCGACTCAGATCTGGAGACTCGCACACACTTTCAGACGATAGCCTCGGATCTGGAGACTCACACACACACACTCTCAGACGATCGTCTCGACAGATGCAGTCTGAGATGAGACTGATGAGAGTGCAGATAAGGGCTAATTATGTAATTATGATGAAGTCTTACAGGAAATGCTCCAAGTCTTCAAGGAACATGAGCAACAGACAGGACAGAAATATCCATCAGGATTCTCTTCAGAACTGACCGGAAGGCTTGGAAGTTTCAAACCCCACGCAAAGATTGTGCTTTAACTTTCAGATAAAGTTCCACAGTTCCTCCGGGACATTATTATACCAGAAAACTCCTGGAGGATGAAGTCTTGCACATGAGAGTCTGCAGTGGTGTGTATAGCGGTGTGTTAGCGGTGTGTATAGCGGTGTGTTAGCGGTGTGTATAGCGGTGTGTTAGCGGTGTGTATAGCGGTGTGTTAGCGGTGTGTATAGCGGTGTGTTAGCGGTGTGCAGAGGAGTGTATAGCGGTGTGTTAGCGGTGTGTTTAGCGGTGTGTTAGCGGTGTGTATAGCGGTGTGTTAGCGGTGTGCAGAGGAGTGTATAGTGGTGTGTTAGCGGTGTGTATAGCGGTGTGTATAGCGGTGTGTTAGCGGTGTGCAGAGGAGTGTATAGTGGTGTGTTAGCGGTGTGCAGAGGAGTGTATAGTGGTGTGTTAGCGGTGTGTATAGCGGTGTGTATAGCGGTGTGTTAGCGGTGTGCAGAGGTGGACAGTACTGTACATAAGTACACTTTTTGAGTATCTGTACTTTCTTGAGTATTATTTTTTCTGGAAACATTTTACTTTATCTTCACTACATTTGAAAGACAAATATCATACTTTTTACTCCACTACATTTCTGTCAAGGTCCTTCAGTGGAGAGTAATAACGTCAGTCAGTGGATGAGTCGGGTTGACGTCAGAACTCGATTGTTGGTTTCTGACGTCAACACGATTTTCATTGTCAACGTTGGGTCTGGTCTTCTAAATGCAAATGTTGTCATTGTTTTGGAGCACACTAGCTTATAGATAACAGTAAGGTTAACATATTCATAATAAAAGCCAAAACACTTTAAATAGGGCACTATTTGAGGAACAGCCATTACTGAGAGCACTTATTCAATCGCACTACTGGATCTGTGTTCTAGAAATAAATGTGATATTATATGAGGGTAGGCAGGCATAGATTCAGAGACATAAGATACTGTGAGTATTACATATGCAATATTATTAAAACAATGCATTGACATTTACTTTTAATACTTAAGTACTTTTAAAAACGAGTATTTCTGTACTTTTACTTAAGTAAAAATCGGTCTTTACAACTTTTACTTGTAACGGAGTAATATTTGACCAGTAGTATCTGTATTTTCACTCAAGTAAGGAAGTTGTGTACTTTGTCCACCTCGGTGTATAGCAGTGTGTATAGCGGTGTGTATAGCAGTGTGTATAGCGGTGTGTATAGCGTTGGGTATAGCGGTGGGTATAGCGGTGTGTATAGCAGTGTGTATAGCGGTGTGTATAGCAGTGTGTATAGCGGTGTGTATAGCAGTGTGTATAGCGGTGTGTATAGCAGTGTGTATAGCGGTGTGTATAGCGGTGTGTATAGCAGTGTGTATAGCGGTGTGTATAGCAGTGTGTATAGCGGTGTGTATAGCAGTGTTTGGCGCATGTCTCACAGCGAGTGTGTTGTCCCAGAGTCAGCCTGGTGTTTTGTGCTGTATTGTGTCGCAGCGAGTGTGTTTTGTGCTGTATTGTGTCGCAGCGAGTGTGTTTTGTGCTGTATTGTGTCGCAGCGAGTGTGTTTTGTGCTGTATTGTGTGGGTCCGGATCCCCGCTGAGCGACACATGCATCTTCACAGGCTGACAGGATTACAGCAGGCCTCTGTCACTCACTGCTTTTGCTGACTGCTCATTGTTTATTTGTAGAGCTCGTCCAGGACTGTCCTGAACCAGCTGTGTGTGTGTGTGTGTGTGTGTGTGTGTGTGTGTGTGTGTGTGTGTGTGTGTGTGTGTGTGTGTGTGTGTGTGACGTCATCTGCCTGCTCACACTCCTGCTGCGTAACAATAGGCATTGTTGAAGGAACTGCATCACAAACTCACGCTGAACTGAGAACTCGCTCTTCCTCTGATACTCTGCTGCTGCTTTGACAGATTTTTCTTTCTCTTAATACTTTTTTATTTTAAAAGGACATTTTATATATTTCAAGAGCTCCATGTTTATCAATGCACCATAAAAGTCATAATTCAGTTTTTCATGACCACCATCTCGCTCTACTTCATCCTCGTAACCTCTGCTACATTTACAGTTTCTGAATAGTTTCGCTCATACTGTATGTTAGTGTAGAGTTACTGAAATTCAAACATTTTCAGCTCATTTCAATAAACTGTGCAATATTGTAACGTTCAGTTTGGTTTCTTTTTCGTTTTCATGGACATGTAGTTTGTTTCCATGGTTTTTAGAATGTTCTCATTTGTTGTCATAGCGACTCATTGTTTGTTTGATTTGACTCACCTGCTTCTTGTTCAGCCCTTTAGTTTCTCTGTATTTATAGCCTTTAGTTTGAGTCGTTTATGTTTAGTTGGTTGTGATTCTCCTGTGTGTTTATTGTCAAGTAACATGATGCTGCCTGTATATCCTGCCTCAAGTTCAACTAACCAACTGTTACTAATATTTAGTGTAAAAATATTTAATACTACTCTTGGTACTCTATAGTAACTCTTTCCCCGCCATCATTAAAAAAAAAAAGTTTCCAGACACTTTCGCCATTTTTGATGATTTTCACAATCTTTTATGGACCCCAGAATATTGAGTTGTCAAGTCAAGTGAAGTCACTTTCGTTTATATAACGCTTTTAACAATACAGATAGTTTCAAGGCAGCTTTACAGTGATAATAGAAAATGAAAGTAACAGAGAGTGTTTAGGCTTTACAGCAGCTCTAGAATAAAGTTATTGTCCAGCTAAAGTTAGATTCACTTCCGTCACAACGATCATTAGTTATTAACTTAGGGGCCGTTCTTTACAGTTCTAACAGAAAACCCTTAATGCGATCCGGCCGCTCATCCGCACACAACAGTGCCTGGTGTCTCGAGAACGCAAACCATGAAAAAGATTCCTAGATATAAGTCTGGAAAAAATTTCTAATGCAGAATTTTTTAGTGCTTCCGCATAGCTACGGGAACCGGATTTATCCCGACAACGTTTTATCTGTACGGAGGTAAAGGGAAGGAGGCCTTCACAGGGGAGAGACTAGTGACACTTCAGCACTGCGGTGTCGTCGTGTCCTGGCGCTGGTCCTTCATCTGATCTGGATACGGCGGACAGCGATAAACCTCGGGATAAACAGAGAGACTAATATTAGTGTAGACGCCATTCTTCTTATGATGTAACGAGTACATCAGGATTTAAGGGAAGTGTTCCCAGTTCCGGCTGGCCTAATCTATGCAGCCCAACATTGAGTTATAGAAGTCTATAATGTGTTATGTGTATGCTAGGTCAAAGCTTTAATCTAGCTTTGAACTGAGATCGCAATAGACTTGAAGGACTATAATGCGTTAAGAGCTCGCTCAAGTACTGCGGAGCTAAACCATTTAGTGCTTTGTAAGTGATCAGCAATATTTTAAAAGTTATACGATGTTTAATAGGCAGCCAATGCAGTGTTGACAGAACGGGGCTAATATGGTCATACTTCCTGGTTCTAGTAAGAACTCGAGCTGCTGCGTTTTGAACTAGCTGTAGTTTGTTTGTTAAGCGTGCAGGGCAACCACCCAGTAGAGCATTACAATAATCTAGCCTTGAGGTCATGAACGCATCAACTAATTGTTCCGCATTTGTCAATGTCATTGAGAGCATATGACGTAATTTAGATATATTTTTAAGATGGAAAAATGCAGTTTTACAGATACTAGACACGTGACTTTCAAATGAAAGATTGGTATCAAAGAGCACACACGCACGCATACACACACACACACACACACACACACACACACACACACACACACACACACACACACACAATAAATTAGAATTGTGTGTAAATTAGAATCCAATAATTAGAATCTCTGTTTTTTCAGAATTAAGTAGTAGGAAATTACTAGTCATCCCGTATTTTATATCAGCTATGCGTGTGTGTGATTGAATGTCTGAACATGCAATATATCAAAAGAAAGAACAGACCCTCAGATTTTAAACAAACAAACATTTTATTCTAGCTTCATGGATTCTTTGATTTTCAGCACTTAAATGTGGGGAAGTTTCGTAAAAAAGCAACATTTTAAACAAAAAGCTGAGAAAATCGTGTTTTTGTCAAAGACTTTTCACTCAGTAACGTTAGGCAGTTTTGGTTTATATGCTGTTTAATGTTGATGATCGCATTATTTGATGTGTGTCAGCAATGCTTCTATCACTGCTGAGTCCAATCATCCTCTCACAGTGAACATCCTCCGCATTTCTGTGTAATTTCCTACCGTATCAGCGAGAAAAGAAGAAGAACGCTGATCTGCCAGTCGCGGCTCTTTCATGCAAAGACTCTTTATAAAAGTTCCCACTGTTGTTGCAGATGAAATTTAACATGGATAACATTAAAACAATGTTTCCAAATCCGAGGCCATGGTCCTCAGTCGGAAAAAGGTGGCTTGCCTACTTCAGGTTGGTGGAGAGTTCCTGCCTCAAGTGGAGGAGTTCAAGTATCTTGGGGTCTTGTTCACGAGTGAGGGAAGGATGGAACGGGAGATTGACAGACGGATCGGTGCAGCTGCTGCAGTAATGCGGTCGATGTACCGGTCTGTCGTGGTGAAGAAAGAGCTGAGCCGCAAGGCGAAGCTCTCGATTTACCGGTCAATCTACGTTCCTACTCTCACCTATGGTCATGAGCTTTGGATCATGACCGAAAGGACAAGATCCCGGATACAGGCGGCTGAAATGAGCTTTCTCCGCAGGGTGGCTGGGCGATCCCTTAGAGATAGGGTGAGGAGCTCGGTCACTCGGGAGGAGCTCAGAGTAGAGTCGCTGCTCCTCCTCATCGAGAGGGGTCAGCTGAGGTGGCTTGGGCATCTGTTCCGGATGCCTCCTGGACGCCTTCCCGTGAAGGTGTTCCGGGCACGTCCCACCGGGAGGAGACCCCGGGGAAGACCTAGGACACGCTGGAGAGACTATGGGCCCTATCTTGCACCCAGCGCAATTGACTTTGAACACCGACGCATGTATCATTCCTATTTTGCACCCGCGCACAGCGGACTTTTCCCTCCACAGACGCATGTCAGTAAATTAGGAAATAAACTTGCGCTCGCGGGGGCGGTTCAGCGCAAAGAGAAGGCGTGTTCCGGCGCAAAACTTCCATGGTGCTATTTTCCAGTTTTAGAAAGCAATTGCGCCATTGACCAGTAAAAAAACAGTCTAAAGACAGTGGCGCGTTGCGCGTTAGTGATATGGTATTTTAAGGGCGCGTGCTTGGCCATAATGTTAACGCGCATCCACTTTGATTCTCTAATATAAAAAGATGCAGCAGTTTTCATTTTGCAAATCATACATTATTACAAGGAAAAATATTAACACACGAGGGAAATCATTGTTGTGTCCGTGAAGATGTGAAAAAGATCTATCTAGATAAAAAAAAATAAAAAAATCTAGATTAGGCTACACATTTACTACCCGAATTATACGCCTGTTTAACCGAAGCTAATTTGGGTGGGTTTCTCCCATCATCCCCAATGTCACTTCTCTGTGTTTTACGGCCCTGACGAGAACGTCGGTTTCCTCGGCTGTGAACTGCTCCTGGCGTGCGCCGGCAAATCCGCCGTTATAATAGCGATCCGCCGTGGAACAAGCGCGCCGGCTCTTAAAGGGAATGTGAGAGGACGCTCTGATTGGTTTATTTCACGTTACGCCCAAACCACACCTATGAATAATGAAGCTACTTCAGACCAACACATTTTAGATTTGCGTCGGGCGCAAGAGTCATTTATCGCGCTGGGAAAATAGCAACAGCGCCGGGATCCGCCCACAAAGTTACTTGCGCTTTGCACTTTGACACTTGCGTTTCAGATCGTCAAAATAGGGCCCTATGTCTCTCGGCTGGCCTGGGAACGCCTCTGTGTCCCCCCGGAAGAGCTAGAGGAAGTGGCTAGGGAAAGGGAAGTCTGGGTGTCTCTGCTTAGACTGCTGCCCCCGCGACCCGGCCCCGGATAAGCGGAAGAAGATGGATGGATGGGTGGAACATTAAAACAACATTACATTTTTTATCAGGGTAAATGTTCATTATTAGTTACTCAAACCCCTTTATCTAAACCTCTTTATTTAATGGTCTGTCATGCACATCGGCCATGTTTTTAGTTTTTAACCATTTTTATTTGTGTTTGTAGTTTTCCTGTAGCTCAAACAGTAGTGCGTAGAGCGCTTGCAACGCCAAGGTCATGGGTTCGATTCCCAGGGGAAGCAAGAATGTAAAATGTGTACTTTGACATGCAATGTAAGTCGCTTTGGATAAAAGCATCTGCCAAATGCGTAAATGTAATGTAAGATGTAGTTCTGAACTGAATCCTCCTTCAAAGCGCAATGGATCATGGGTAATATTAGCCGTTATAGTGAGCACGGATATAGTAGACCGTCTGGGGACTTTAGGCATACTCTTGTCTACACACTATGCTTTGGGACACACTTATTCTAATCTCACATTCTGTAGGATGCATTTGAATGCAAGCATTCTTCTTCTTCTTCTCCTGTGTTTTGATCCAGAGATTCAGTCCTCTTCAGAAGATGTGCACCGAACAGTCAAATCATGGATTGCTGGAAAATCCCATCAGTGACGGTGAAAGAGTTTAATGTTCTTCACTCGTAGAAAAATGCTTATTTTAAGAACTGCTCACTGAAACGTTCTTTAGAACCAACCATGTTCCGGACGCCTCTCGCTCAAGCTCAAGCATTTGGATGATGATCTGTAGATCTGTATTTTACACTTTCTAAAATCATGAAGGAATAATAGCATAACTTTATGTTTTGTTTGCTTTCCTGAATGTGGTTGATGTGATGATGCGTTCACTAATGGGCCGCGTCTCCCAGTCTCCATCATTACGATCTGTGTGTATCTGTCATTGTTCATTAAAGGTCCCGCTGCGAGACACGGTCGGCTGCACAGTTCCCTGCTCTTGTGTAACGTAGAGCTCGACCCAGTGAGCGACAGGCGCAGTGTTTTCTCCACGAGACTCGGGGAAACTCTTACTTCACTGACACTCCTGCAGTTTCCGTGGCTTTCCATCATTTCCCCAGCATCAGTAATGCGCCGCTCTGAGCTGAATGTCTAGCGTTCCTCTCTTGGAACACAAAGCAGACCGAGACCGTAGCGGCTCTGAATGCTCCAGTGCACCTTCAGCGGGTCATTAAACCCCCGCTCGTTAGGAGACCCGACCGACCCCAACAAAGACTCAATCACCCCGCTTTCCTTCCCCTTTACCCGCTATGCACTGCTAGCTGCCCTTTTATGCTAATTTGATAACAATTTGACCAATTTGAAATCCTTCAAATTGAAAATCGTAAATGTATTTTTTAACATTGTGTACGCTTTTGTTACATCACATTTTCTCAAGTCTCAACTCAAGGAGAGATATTCACGTCTTTATCGCTGCATTCTCAACATTTTGTGTACAGTGTAAAAAAAACATTTTCATGACTTATCACAACATTTTTTTTCTTTTGTCAAATCACCTCAGATCATTTATGTGGTTCAGGTAACATAATATTTTGTGTTTCTGTTGATTAAACCAATCTCCTTCACTGTATTAACTGTACATTTTAAGGCAACCAGGTTTTTTTAAGTTAAACCAACAATACTTTCTTACAGTGTAAAGAAATAATGCCATACTGTATAAAGTTGCTGTGTAAGTGTAAATGCAGCATTAAACAGTCAGAAGTGCTTTGTGCTTTCTTTGCAGTGTAAATTTGCCGTGAGAAACTACATTTAAATCTAAACTTCAGAAATCACTGAAGATTATCACTGTTATAATGTGGAAAAGTGGTGTAATATTGACCATATTTGCCGCCAAGCTCAGCATTAACCAATCGTAGTCTGCTTAACCAAAGTTTCAGAAAACAATGCGGGAGTTGCTAGTGAACACTAGTTCATCACTAAGAGCTCTTCTTCTGTCTTGGACATCTTTAACCCTTTCCTTATGTTATTGCTGAAGGCCATGACACTTTGACCAGGAAGCCTGTGAATTGACCAAGAATTCAAGTGGCTGTTCTTTGCTTGCCGGAGGAGGGAGTGAATATGAGCGCCGGCCCTTTAAATGCTAACGTCCCTCCTCTTTCTGTCCTCCTCTCTATATTAAAAAGTCAAACACATCGTTTTTTTCATGTAAAACCAATATGTCGTATAAGACTCCCAAACATCATGCCTGGCTGGGATAAATGTTCATCATCACCTTTTCTTTTGATGTTCCAGAACCGATTCAGTATTATGAATCAGAACGAGGGCTATTTCCTTATCTTTACACATTTGCAATATATATATATATATATATAGACATGCTATCAAACTGGTTATCAGCAGGGGGGTAAAAAGTTTATCTGTTCCAGTGTGTGTGTGTGTGTGTGTGTGTGTGTGTGTGTGTGTGTGTGTGTGTGTGTTTGTGTGTGCACGTGTGTGTGTGTGTGTGTGTGTGTGCGTGTGCGTGTGCATGTGTGTGTGTGTGTGTAAGGCTTTGAAGCTGATGGGATCCTCATGGGGAGCAGTTGACACATGTATGCCGGGTCTCGTCTGCTTCTCATTGGTGTTTGATCACCTTTATTTGAGGCCGTCAAACCGCCTCTCTTTCATGTTGTCTTCAGTTCCTGCAGAGATCCTGGTGTCTCAAAACCTCTTGTGACTTTACTTTCCGCTTTACTCACTTTACCTTCTCCTTTACTCACTTTACCTTCTCCTTTACTCACTTTACCTTCTGCTTTACTCACTTTACCTTCTCTTTTACTCACTTTACCTTCTGCTTTACTCACTTTACCTTCTCTTTTACTCACTTTACCTTCTGCTTTACTCACTTTACCTTCTGCTTTACTCACTTTACCTTCTGCTTTACTCACTTTACCTTCTCTTTTACTCACTTTACCTTCTGCTTTACTCACTTTACCTTCCGCTTTACTCACTTTACCTTCTGCTTTACTCACTTTACCTTCTGCTTTACTCACTTTACCTTCTGCTTTACTCACTTTACCTTCTCTTTTACTCACTTTACCTTCTGCTTTACTCACTTTACCTTCTCTTTTACTCACTTTACCTTCTGCTTTACTCACTTTACCTTCTCTTTTACTCACTTTACCTTCTGCTTTACTCACTTTACCTTCCGCTTTACTCACTTTACCTTCTCTTTTACTCACTTTACCTTCTCTTTTACTCACTTTACCTTCTGCTTTACTCACTTTACCTTCCGCTTTACTCACTTTACCTTCTCTTTTACTCACTTTACCTTCTGCTTTACTCACTTTACCTTCCGCTTTACTCACTTTACCTTCCGCTTTACTCACTTTACCTTCCGCTTTACTCACTTTACCTTCTCTTTTACTCACTTTACCTTCTCTTTTACTCACTTTACCTTCCGCTTTACTCACTTTACCTTCCGCTTTACTCACTTTACCTTCCGCTTTACTCACTTTACCTTCCGCTTTACTCACTTTACCTTCCGCTTTACTCACTTTACCTTCCGCTTTACTCACTTTACCTTCCGCTTTACTCACTTTACCTTCCGCTTTACTCACTTTACCTTCTCTTTTACTCACTTTACCTTCTCCTTTACTCACTTTACCTTCTGCTTTACTCACTTTACCTTCTCTTTTACTCACTTTACCTTCTGCTTTACTCACTTTACCTTCTCTTTTACTCACTTTACCTTCTCTTTTACTCACTTTACCTTCTGCTTTACTCACTTTACCTTCTGCTTTACTCACTTTACCTTCTCTTTTACTCACTTTACCTTCCGCTTTACTCACTTTACCTTCCGCTTTACTCACTTTACCTTCTCTTTTACTCACTTTACCTTCTCTTTTACTCACTTTACCTTCTGCTTTACTCACTTTACCTTCTCTTTTACTCACTTTACCTTCTGCTTTACTCACTTTACCTTCTGCTTTACTCACTTTACCTTCTCTTTTACTCACTTTACCTTCCGCTTTACTCACTTTACCTTCTCTTTTACTCACTTTACCTTCTCTTTTACTCACTTTACCTTCTGCTTTACTCACTTTACCTTCTCTTTTACTCACTTTACCTTCCGCTTTACTCACTTTACCTTCTGCTTTACTCACTTTACCTTCTCCTTTACTCACTTTACCTTCTGCTTTACTCACTTTACCTTCTCTTTTACTCACTTTACCTTCTGCTTTACTCACCTTACCTTCTCTTTTACTCACTTTACCTTCTGCTTTACTCACTTTACCTTCCGCTTTACTCACTTTACCTTCCGCTTTACTCACTTTACCTTCCGCTTTACTCACTTTACCTTCCGCTTTACTCACTTTACCTTCCGCTTTACTCACTTTACCTTCCGCTTTACTCACTTTACCTTCTCTTTTACTCACTTTACCTTCTCCTTTACTCACTTTACCTTCTGCTTTACTCACTTTACCTTCTGCTTTACTCACTTTACCTTCCGCTTTACTCACTTTACCTTCCGCTTGACTCACTTTACCTTCTGCTTTACTCACTTTACCTTCCGCTTTACTCACTTTACCTTCTGCTTTACTCACTTTACCTTCCGCTTTACTCACTTTACCTTCCGCTTTACTCACTTTACCTTCTGCTTTACTCACTTTACCCTCCGCTTTACTCACTTTACCTTCCGCTTTACTCACTTTACCTTCCGCTTGACTCACTTTACCTTCTCTTTTACTCACTTTACCTTCTCCTTTACTCACTTTACCTTCTGCTTTACTCACTTTACCTTCTCTTTTACTCACTTTACCTTCTGCTTTACTCACTTTACCTTCTCTTTTACTCACTTTACCTTCTCTTTTACTCACTTTACCTTCTGCTTTACTCACTTTACCTTCTCTTTTACTCACTTTACCTTCTGCTTTACTCACTTTACCTTCTCTTTTACTCACTTTACCTTCCGCTTTACTCACTTTACCTTCCGCTTTACTCACTTTACCTTCTCTTTTACTCACTTTACCTTCTCTTTTACTCACTTTACCTTCTCTTTTACTCACTTTACCTTCTGCTTTACTCACTTTACCTTCTCTTTTACTCACTTTACCTTCTCTTTTACTCACTTTACCTTCTCTTTTACTCACTTTACCTTCTCTTTTACTCACTTTACCTTCTGCTTTACTCACTTTACCTTCCGCTTTACTCACTTTACCTTCCGCTTTACTCACTTTACCTTCTCTTTTACTCACTTTACCTTCTCTTTTACTCACTTTACCTTCTCTTTTACTCACTTTACCTTCTCTTTTACTCACTTTACCTTCCGCTTTACTCACTTTACCTTCCGCTTTACTCACTTTACCTTCTCTTTTACTCACTTTACCTTCTGCTTTACTCACTTTACCTTCTCTTTTACTCACTTTACCTTCTGCTTTACTCACTTTACCTTCTCTTTTACTCACTTTACCTTCTCTTTTACTCACTTTACCTTCTGCTTTACTCACTTTACCTTCTCTTTTACTCACTTTACCTTCCGCTTTACTCACTTTACCTTCCGCTTTACTCACTTTACCTTCTCTTTTACTCACTTTACCTTCTCTTTTACTCACTTTACCTTCTCTTTTACTCACTTTACCTTCTGCTTTACTCACTTTACCTTCTCTTTTACTCACTTTACCTTCTGCTTTACTCACTTTACCTTCTCTTTTACTCACTTTACCTTCTGCTTTACTCACTTTACCTTCTGCTTTACTCACTTTACCTTCTGCTTTACTCACTTTACCTTCTGCTTTACTCACTTTACCTTCTGCTTTACTCACTTTACCTTCTCTTTTACTCACTTTACCTTCTCTTTTACTCACTTTACCTTCTGCTTTACTCACTTTACCTTCTCTTTTACTCACTTTACCTTCTGCTTTACTCACTTTACCTTCTCTTTTACTCACTTTACCTTCTCTTTTACTCACTTTACCTTCCGCTTTACTCACTTTACCTTCCGCTTTACTCACTTTACCTTCTGCTTTACTCACTTTACCTTCTGCTTTACTCACTTTACCTTCTGCTTTACTCACTTTACCTTCTCTTTTACTCACTTTACCTTGCGCTTTACTCACTTTACCTGCTTTACTCACTTTACCTTCTCTTTTACTCACTTTACCTTCTCTTTTACTCACTTTACCTTCTCTTTTACTCACTTTACCTTCTCTTTTACTCACTTTACCTTCTCTTTTACTCACTTTACCTTCTGCTTTACTCACTTTACGTTCTCTTTTACTCACTTTACCTTCTGCTTTACTCACTTTACCTTCTGCTTTACTCACTTTACCTTCTGCTTTACTCACTTTACCTTCCGCTTTACTCACTTTACCTTCTCTTTTACTCACTTTACCTTCTCTTTTACTCACTTTACCTTGCGCTTTACTCACTTTACCTGCTTTACTCCTTTACTCACTTTACCTTCTCTTTTACTCACTTTACCTTCTGCTTTACTCACTTTACCTTCTCTTTTACTCACTTTACCTTCTCTTTTACTCACTTTACCTTCTGCTTTACTCACTTTACCTTCTCTTTTACTCACTTTACCTTCTGCTTTACTCACTTTACCTTCTCTTTTACTCACTTTACCTTCTGCTTTACTCACTTTACCTTCTCTTTTACTCACTTTACCTTCTCTTTTACTCACTTTACCTTCCGCTTTACTCACTTTACCTTCCGCTTTACTCACTTTACCTTCTGCTTTACTCACTTTACCTTCTGCTTTACTCACTTTACCTTCTGCTTTACTCACTTTACCTTCTCTTATACTCACTTTACCTTGCGCTTTACTCACTTTACCTGCTTTACTCACTTTACCTTCTCTTTTACTCACTTTACCTTCTCTTTTACTCACTTTACCTTCTCTTTTACTCACTTTACCTTCTCTTTTACTCACTTTACCTTCTGCTTTACTCACTTTACCTTCTGCTTTACTCAATTTACCTTCTGCTTTACTCACTTTACCTTCTCTTTTACTCACTTTACCTTCTCTTTTACTCACTTTACCTTCTGCTTTACTCACTTTACCTTCTCTTTTACTCACTTTACCTTCTCTTTTACTCACTTTACCTTCTGCTTTACTCACTTTACCTTCTGCTTTACTCACTTTACCTTCTCTTTTACTCACTTTACCTTGCGCTTTACTCACTTTACCTGCTTTACTGCTTTACTCACTTTACCTTCTCTTTTACTCACTTTACCTGCTTTACTCACTTTACCTGCTTTACTGCTTTACTCACTTTACATGCTTTACTGCTTTACTCACTTTACATGCTTTACTGCTTTACCTTCCGCTTTACTCACTTTACCTTCTCTTTTACTCACTTTACCTTCTCTTTTACTCACTTTACCTTCTCTTTTACTCACTTTACCTTCTGCTTTACTCACTTTACCTTCTCTTTTACTCACTTTACCTTCTGCTTTACTCACTTTACCTTCTCTTTTACTCACTTTACCTTCTGCTTTACTCACTTTACCTTCTGCTTTACTCACTTTACCTTCTGCTTTACTCACTTTACCTTCTGCTTTACTCACTTTACCTTCTGCTTTACTCACTTTACCTTCTCTTTTACTCACTTTACCTTCTCTTTTACTCACTTTACCTTCTGCTTTACTCACTTTACCTTCTCTTTTATTCACTTTACCTTCTGCTTTACTCACTTTACCTTCTCTTTTACTCACTTTACCTTCTCTTTTACTCACTTTACCTTCCGCTTTACTCACTTTACCTTCCGCTTTACTCACTTTACCTTCTGCTTTACTCACTTTACCTTCTGCTTTACTCACTTTACCTTCTGCTTTACTCACTTTACCTTCTCTTTTACTCACTTTACCTTGCGCTTTACTCACTTTACCTGCTTTACTCACTTTACCTTCTCTTTTACTCACTTTACCTTCTCTTTTACTCACTTTACCTTCTCTTTTACTCACTTTACCTTCTCTTTTACTCACTTTACCTTCTCTTTTACTCACTTTACCTTCTCTTTTACTCACTTTACCTTCTGCTTTACTCACTTTACGTTCTCTTTTACTCACTTTACCTTCTGCTTTACTCACTTTACCTTCTGCTTTACTCACTTTACCTTCTGCTTTACTCACTTTACCTTCCGCTTTACTCACTTTACCTTCTCTTTTACTCACTTTACCTTCTCTTTTACTCACTTTACCTTGCGCTTTACTCACTTTACCTGCTTTACTCCTTTACTCACTTTACCTTCTCTTTTACTCACTTTACCTTCTGCTTTACTCACTTTACCTTCTCTTTTACTCACTTTACCTTCTCTTTTACTCACTTTACCTTCTGCTTTACTCACTTTACCTTCTCTTTTACTCACTTTACCTTCTGCTTTACTCACTTTACCTTCTCTTTTACTCACTTTACCTTCTGCTTTACTCACTTTACCTTCTCTTTTACTCACTTTACCTTCTCTTTTACTCACTTTACCTTCCGCTTTACTCACTTTACCTTCCGCTTTACTCACTTTACCTTCTGCTTTACTCACTTTACCTTCTGCTTTACTCACTTTACCTTCTGCTTTACTCACTTTACCTTCTCTTATACTCACTTTACCTTGCGCTTTACTCACTTTACCTGCTTTACTCACTTTACCTTCTCTTTTACTCACTTTACCTTCTCTTTTACTCACTTTACCTTCTCTTTTACTCACTTTACCTTCTCTTTTACTCACTTTACCTTCTGCTTTACTCACTTTACCTTCTGCTTTACTCAATTTACCTTCTGCTTTACTCACTTTACCTTCTCTTTTACTCACTTTACCTTCTCTTTTACTCACTTTACCTTCTGCTTTACTCACTTTACCTTCTCTTTTACTCACTTTACCTTCTCTTTTACTCACTTTACCTTCTGCTTTACTCACTTTACCTTCTGCTTTACTCACTTTACCTTCTCTTTTACTCACTTTACCTTGCGCTTTACTCACTTTACCTGCTTTACTGCTTTACTCACTTTACCTTCTCTTTTACTCACTTTACCTGCTTTACTCACTTTACCTGCTTTACTGCTTTACTCACTTTACATGCTTTACTGCTTTACTCACTTTACATGCTTTACTGCTTTACTCACTTTACCTGCTTTACTGCTTTACTCACTTTACCTGCTTTACTGCTTTACTCACTTTACCTGCTTTACTCACTTTACCTTCCGCTTTACTGCTTTACTCACTTTACCTGCTTTACTCACTTTACCTTCTCTTTTACTCACTTTACCTTGCGCTTTACTCACTTTACCTTGCGCTTTACTCACTTTACCTGCTTTACTGCTTTACTCACTTTACCTGCTTTACTGCTTTACTCACTTTACCTGCTTTACTGCTTTACTCACTTTACCTGCTTTACTCACGGGAGCTGCTGGAACCGGTGGAGTGAAGCACACTCGGGAACAGAAGCGTTTGGGATGTTGGTGAAGTGGATGTTCAGGAGTGTTCAGGAAGGGGGGGAGATGAAGACGGGAATGCCTTTGATGTGCCATTATTATATTCCTCAGAAAAACAGGCTCACAGTAGCAACTGAGATACTCAGAAACACTCACACATGTTAATGCTGGACCGGGATCTGCTTCCCAAGTATCTGAGCTCGGCTAAAGGGCCAATGATTTGATGCTCATTTCTGTTCTGTTTATTTATTCATTTATTTAAAAATATCTATACAAATTTAGTTAATATATACTGTGACTGTAAATGATGAGCATGCTTTTAATTAAATAATTAATTATTTTTTTATAGATATGTATTTTTATGTGCCATAAAATGAAAATGTCAGGGTGATGCAACTTTTCTGATATCATTATCCATAAAGGAATGACATTTTTAAAACAAACAAACAAAAAACAACAAACAAACAAACAACAAGTAATTTGACATTATCATTATTATCATTATTGTTGTTATTTTAAATAATAATTTTAAAATGTTAACATTGCTATTATTATTATTATTATTATTATTATCATCTTAAATAACAATTATACATTTAAAAAGTAAAAGTTTTATTATTGTTATTATTTTCAATTATTATTATTTCAAAACATTAAATATAATGATAATAATGATTAATTTAATTATATAATCATTTTAAAATGTTACAATTGTTGTTTTTAAATAATAATGAATCAAAAGGGTAAAATGATCATTAATAATATTATTTTTAATAATAATAATAATACATTAAAAATGTCAAATAATAATAATACATATATATATATATATATATATATGATTGGATTATTTACAATTAATCTTAACAAAACTGATTTGCTGCTGCTTATTTTTGAACAAGCTTTTGCCTAATCAGCCATCAATGCAGACGACTGCGTTCAGTCAGTGGTTTTCTTCTATTCCTCGACTTCAGAAGAACAACTCGTCTCACACTGCGTGTCCATTCTCACACGCGCTCAGAAAGCACTGGTGTCAGCTCGATAAACACGGTGTGGAGAGCATGAAAGGCCAGGCGTAGCTCACGTCTGCTCATTGAAAGCCAGATGCTGTGAGACAGAAAGCAGATCGTCCGGAGAAGCGCAGCCCTGAAGAAGAGCACTTAGCAGTGCACACAAGACAGATCCAATCACACTGATGAAAGGAATCAGCCTGGACGAGTCTGGGCTGAGATGAAAGTACTTCATTTTGATAATGATGACTTTTTCCGGAGGAGCATAAACAGATGAGAATATGTTTTCCTTAAGTTTTCAAAGCCACAACTCTCGCTTGTGATTATTACAAGCAAACAGTCGCTCACACACAATATTGTTCTCCAGCTCTGCTTCACGTCTTCTCTCAGTCTGATCGCATTCTCGCATGCATTTTCCTGCTGGATATCTCTGAAATTCCTTTGTCTGGTGCTTTAGTGTTAGTATTAGTGTTAGTGTGAGTGTGACTGTTAGTGTTACGGTTAGTGTTACTGTTAGTATTAGTGTTACGGTTAGTGTTACGGTTAGTGTTACGGTTAGTGTTACGGTTAGTGTTACTGTTAGTGTTACTGTTACTGTGAGTGTTACTGTTACTGTTAGTGTTACTTTTAGTGTTACTGTTACTGTGAGTGTTACTGTTACTGTTAGTGTTACTGTTAGTGTTACTGTTACTGTGAGTGTTACTGTTACTGTTAGTGTTACTTTTAGTGTTACTGTTACTGTGAGTGTTACTGTTACTGTTAGTGTTACTGTTACTGTGAGTGTTACTGTTACTGTTAGTGTTACTGTTAGTGTTACTGTTACTGTGAGTGTTACTGTGAGTGTTACTGTTAGTGTTACTGTTACTGTTACTGTTAGTGTTACTGTTACTGTTAGTGTTACTGTTACTGTGAGTGTTACTGTTACTGTGAGTGTTACTGTTACTGTGAGTGTTACTGTTACTGTTAGTGTTACTTTTAGTGTTACTGTTACTGTGAGTGTTACTGTTACTGTTAGTGTTACTTTTAGTGTTACTGTTACTGTGAGTGTTACTGTTAGTGTTACTGTGAGTGTCACTGTTAGTGTTACTGTTAGTGTTACTGTGAGTGTTACTGTTACTGTGAGTGTTACTGTTACTGTTAGTGTTACTGTTAGTGTAAGTGTTACTGTTAGTGTTAGTGTTACTGTTAGTGTTACTGTTAGTGTTACTGTTAGTGTTACTGTTACTGTTAGTGTTACTGTTAGTGTTAGTGTTACTGTTAGTGTTACTGTTACTGTTAGTGTTACTGTTAGTGTTAGTGTTACTGTTACTGTGAGTGTTACTGTTACTGTTAGTGTTACTGTTACTGTGAGTGTTACTGTTACTGTTACTGTTAGTGTTAGTGTTACTGTTACTGTTACTGTGAGTGTTACTGTTAGTGTTACTGTTACTGTGAGTGTTACTGTTACTGTTACTGTTACTGTTAGTGTTAGTGTTACTGTTACTGTGAGTGTTACTGTTAGTGTTACTGTTACTGTGAGTGTTACTGTTACTGTTAGTGTTACTGTTAGTGTTACTGTTAGTGTTAGTGTTACTGTGAGTGTTACTGTTACTGTGAGTGTTACTGTTACTGTTAGTGTTACTGTTACTGTGAGTGTTACTGTGAGTGTTACTGTTACTGTTAGTGTTACTGTTACTGTTACTGTTACTGTTAGTGTTACTGTTAGTGTTAGTGTTACTGTTAGTGTTACTGTTACTGTTAGTGTTACTGTTAGTGTTAGTGTTACTGTTACTGTGAGTGTTACTGTTACTGTTAGTGTTACTGTTAGTGTTAGTGTTACTGTTTCTGTGAGTGTTACTGTTACTGTTACTGTGACTGTGACTGTTACTGTTAGTGTTACTGTTAGTGTTACTGTTAGTGTTAGTGTTACTGTGAGTGTTACTGTTACTGTGAGTGTTACTGTTACTGTTAGTGTTACTGTTACTGTGAGTGTTACTGTGAGTGTTACTGTTACTGTTACTGTTAGTGTTACTTTTACTGTTACTGTTAGTGTTACTGTTAGTGTTAGTGTTACTGTTAGTGTTACTGTTACTGTTAGTGTTACTGTTAGTGTTAGTGTTACTGTTACTGTTACTGTGAGTGTTACTGTTACTGTTAGTGTTACTGTTACTGTGAGTGTTACTGTGAGTGTTACTGTTAGTGTTACTGTTACTGTTACTGTTACTGTTACTGTTACTGTTAGTGTTACTGTTACTGTTAGTGTTACTGTTACTGTTAGTGTTACTGTTACTGTTACTGTGAGTGTTACTGTTAGTGTTACTGTTACTGTGAGTGTTACTGTTACTGTTACTGTGACTGTTACTGTTAGTGTTACTGTTAGTGTTACTGTTAGTGTTAGTGTTACTGTGAGTGTTACTGTTACTGTGAGTGTTACTGTTACTGTGACTGTTACTGTTACTGTGAGTGTTACTGTGAGTGTTACTGTTACTGTTAATGTTACTGTTACTGTGAGTGTTACTGTTACTGTGAGTGTTACTGTTACTGTGACTGTTACTGTTACTGTTAGTGTTACTGTTAGTGTTAGTGTTACTGTGAGTGTTACTGTTACTGTGAGTGTTACTGTTACTGTTAGTGTTAGTGTTACTGTTACTGTGAGTGTTACTGTGAGTGTTACTGTTAGTGTTACTGTTACTGTGAGTGTTACTGTGAGTGTTACTGTTACTGTTAGTGTTACTGTGAGTGTTACTGTTACTGTTACTGTGAGTGTTACTGTTAGTGTTACTGTTACTGTTACTGTGAGTGTTACTGTTACTGTTAGTGTTACTGTGAGTGTTACTGTTACTGTTACTGTGAGTGTTACTGTTACTGTGAGTGTTACTGTTACTGTTACTGTGAGTGTTAGTGTTACTGTTACTGTGAGTGTTACTGTTACTGTTACTGTGAGTGTTACTGTTAGTGTTACTGTTACTGTGAGTGTTACTGTTAGTGTTACTGTGAGTGTTACTGTTACTGTGAGTGTTACTGTTACTGTGAGTGTTACTGTTACTGTTACTGTTAGTGTTACTGTTAGTGTTACTGTGAGTGTTACTGTTACTGTTACTGTTAGTGTTACTGTGAGTGTTACTGTTACTGTTACTGTTAGTGTTACTGTTAGTGTTACTGTTACTGTGAGTGTTACTGTTAGTGTTACTGTTACTGTTACTGTTAGTGTTACTGTTACTGTTAGTGTTACTGTTACTGTTAGTGTTACTGTGAGTGTTACTGTTAGTGTTACTGTTAGTGTTACTGTTACTGTGAGTGTTACTGTTACTGTTACTGTTAGTGTTACTGTGAGTGTCACTGTTACTGTTACTGTTACTGTTACTGTTAGTGTTACTGTTACTGTGAGTGTTACTGTGAGTGTTACTGTGAGTGTTACTGTTAGTGTTACTGTTACTGTTAGTGTTACTGTTAGTGTTACTGTTAGTGTTACTGTTACTGTTACTGTTACTGTTAGTGTTACTGTTACTGTGAGTGTTACTGTGAGTGTTACTGTGAGTGTTACTGTTAGTGTTACTGTTACTGTGAGTGTTACTGTTACTGTGAGTGTTACTGTTAGTGTTACTGTTAGTGTTACTGTTACTGTGAGTGTTACTGTGAGTGTTACTGTTAGTGTTAGTGTTACTGTGAGTGTTACTGTTACTGTGAGTGTTACTGTTACTGTTAGTGTTACTGTTAGTGTTACTGTTACTGTGAGTGTTACTGTGAGTGTTACTGTTAGTGTTACTGTTACTGTGAGTGTTACTGTGAGTGTTACTGTTAGTGTTACTGTTACTGTGAGTGTTACTGTGAGTGTTACTGTTACTGTTAGTGTTACTGTGAGTGTTACTGTTACTGTTACTGTGAGTGTTACTGTTACTGTGAGTGTTACTGTTACTGTTACTGTGAGTGTTACTGTTACTGTGAGTGTTACTGTTAGTGTGAGTGTTACTGTGAGTGTTACTGTTACTGTTACTGTGAGTGTTACTGTTACTGTGAGTGTTACTGTTAGTGTTACTGTGAGTGTTACTGTTACTGTGAGTGTTACTGTTACTGTTAGTGTTACTGTTAGTGTTAGTGTTAGTGTTAGTGTGAGTGTTACTGTTAGTGTTACTGTTACTGTGAGTGTTACTGTTAGTGTTACTGTTACTGTGAGTGTTACTGTTAGTGTTAGTGTTACTGTTACTGTGAGTGTTACTGTTAGTGTTAGTGTTACTGTTAGTGTTACTGTTAGTGTTAGTGTTACTGTTAGTGTTACTGTTAGTGTTACTGTTAGTGTTACTGTTACTGTGAGTGTTACTGTTAGTGTTAGTGTTACTGTTAGTGTTAGTGTTACTGTGAGTGTTACTGTTAGTGTTACTGTTACTGTGAGTGTTACTGTTAGTGTTACTGTTACTGTGAGTGTTACTGTTAGTGTTAGTGTTACTGTGAGTGTTACTGTTAGTGTTAGTGTTACTGTTAGTGTTAGTGTTACTGTTAGTGTTAGTGTTACTGTGAGTGTTACTGTTAGTGTTAGTGTTACTGTTACTGTGAGTGTTACTGTTAGTGTTACTGTTAGTGTTAGTGTTAGTGTTAGTGTTAGTGTTACTGTTACTGTGAGTGTTACTGTGAGTGTTACTGTTAGTGTTAGTGTTAGTGTTAGTGTTAGTGTTACTGTTACTGTTAGTGTTACTGTTAGTGTTACTGTTAGTGTTACTGTTAGTGTTACTGTTAGTGTTAGTGTTACTGTTAGTGTTACTGTTAGTGTTACTGTTAGTGTTACTGTTAGTGTTACTGTTACTGTTAGTGTTACTGTTAGTGTTAGTGTTAGTGTTACTGTTAGTGTTACTGTTAGTGTTACTGTTAGTGTTACTGTTACTGTTAGTGTTACTGTTACTGTTAGTGTTAGTGTTACTGTTAGTGTTAGTGTTACTGTTAGTGTTACTGTTACTGTGAGTGTTACTGTGAGTGTTACTGTGAGTGTTACTGTGAGTGTTACTGTTAGTGTTACTGTGAGTGTTACTGTGAGTGTTACTGTTAGTGTTACTGTTACTGTGAGTGTTACTGTGAGTGTTACTGTGAGTGTTACTGTTACTGTTAGTGTTACTGTTAGTGTTAGTGTTACTGTTAGTGTTACTGTTACTGTTAGTGTTACTGTTAGTGTTAGTGTTACTGTTACTGTGAGTGTTACTGTGAGTGTTACTGTTAGTGTTAGTGTTACTGTTAGTGTTAGTGTTACTGTTAGTGTTACTGTTACTGTGAGTGTTACTGTGAGTGTTACTGTTAGTGTTAGTGTTACTGTTAGTGTTAGTGTTACTGTTAGTGTTACTGTTACTGTGAGTGTTACTGTGAGTGTTACTGTTAGTGTTACTGTGAGTGTTACTGTGAGTGTTACTGTGAGTGTTACTGTTAGTGTTACTGTGAGTGTTACTGTGAGTGTTACTGTTAGTGTTACTGTTACTGTGAGTGTTACTGTGAGTGTTACTGTGAGTGTTACTGTTACTGTTAGTGTTACTGTTAGTGTTAGTGTTACTGTTAGTGTTACTGTTACTGTTAGTGTTACTGTTAGTGTTAGTGTTACTGTTAGTGTTACTGTTACTGTGAGTGTTACTGTGAGTGTTACTGTTAGTGTTAGTGTTACTGTGAGTGTTACTGTGAGTGTTACTGACTTCAGGTCTCATTCTATATAGTTTTCTTATAAAGGAAAGTCAAACTTTGTCTCTCGTTTCAAACTGACGTTTCTCCCGTAGTTTTGTTGCACAAGGACGAATAATATTTGTATCTTTATTCTGGGTTTTCAGGAAATTCATTCACTGTAGGAAAAAAAATCTGAAGAAAAACAAAACCGGAAAAGGTGCTGGTAATTTTCTGCCCGGACATTATCTGTTATGTTTACAGATATTTAATTTCACCCTAAAACACCATGCAGTGCAATGTGTGATTCAAAACCCGGATAAACACCTGCGAGATCGATTCAGAAAATGTTTTCATATTAACAGCTATTTTTATGGACTTTTCTTCGAGTGTAGCATTGATGTTGATTTAAATCTAACCAGAACTTCAGTAAATGTCCATATATAGTGTGAGGAGAAGTGAAATCCCATAATGATTAACTGCCCATTTCAAGATACTCACACAGTAGACTGACTATTTATGGGTGAATACAAAGTGCCGACAAAAGGTATTCTCCGTCAGCGGGGCTTAAAGTGAAATATGTCGGGAGTACATTGGATGGAATGGACTGAACTTGCCCTCTCTCTCTCTCTCTCTCTCTCTCTCTCTCTCTCTCTCTCTCTCTCTCTCTCTCTCTCTCTCTCTCTCTCTCTCTATCTCTCTCTCTTTCTCTCTCTCCAGATCCCTCCTGCTGCCATCATGCTGCAGAACTCTTTCCTCAGTGTAAGGGAGCGTGTGAGCAGGTACGACACACTCACACCAACACAACACATGCAGACATTAATGCAGCTTCGGCCATATAGAGAAAGGCTTCCACAAACATGTAATGAAGGAAAAAGGGTTCTTTGTCTCAGACCTTTCAAGGACAAATCTGAGTTGAAACAAAAGGAAATGTGACTGTCAATGTTCTCATATAAAATCCCTGGTTATTATCTGAATACTGTTTGAGAGAGATGTCTATAAAGTCACAAAAAATTATCCAATTAATCGCATATAATCAGTATTTGCCGATTAAAAGATATTAAATGAATCATCGAAGAGACATGACAATTTTGGAATATATGTTAATGTGTTCATTTTTTTAGCATTATTTTTTTATTAATAAATGTGCCAGATGAATTAACTGGCAGCTTTACTTTGTGGAAAAGATCTAACATTTGTACGACTCTTCTTCTGTCCATCAGTATTCCCAGAATTAGACTTTTTGGCATTTAATCCTATGGTGCTCTTCAGAAAATGTTTAAGTTTTTTTATTTTATATATATAATGGTGAGATGTTCTGGATATATAATGGTGAGATGTTCTGGATATATAATGGTGAGATGTTCTGGATATATAATGGTGAGATGTTCTGGATATATAATGGTGAGATGTTCTGGATATATAATGGTGAGATGAAAAAGAGCAAATAAAAGCTGTCTCGTTTAGTTTGTTTCGCGCTCTTCGTCCCAAACCGAATGGGGGCATGAAACACACTTCTGAATGGAGCTTTTGATGGAGTTAAAGCGGGTCAGTCAGTAGTGAGCTCTGTTAACCCTCTCTGACCCAGAGAAACAGTGACCACAGGATCAAGACATACAGAAAACAGCATTAAAGAAGGAGCCGAAAGCTAGAAGCCCATCAGATGCGTGTAGAAGAGGAGATTAGGAGGAGAGAATAATGACACCTTGTTAGAGAGCGAGCGAGAGGGAACGTGCGGATGGTAATCGCCAGAACGTTTCATCCTAATGGACAGCCGATGCTTTGAAGAGACTTTGAGGTGAGGAGAAGAGTCCTTTAGAAGCCCTGCTGGCACAGCCATTGATTTACCCTCAGAACAAAACATGAAGAGGAGAGAGAGAGAGAGAAACTTTCCAGCTGGATTTATCTGAGGGGCCGCCCTTTGTGCTGTGGGTGGGGTCACTGCTCGTGTGGGCGGGGGTCACGTCTCTTTTGCGTGGAGTCGCAGCTATTGCGGGCGGAGTCACTGTTTATGTGGGTGGAGTCACAGCTCTTGTGGGCGGAGTCACTGTTCATGTGGTTGGAGTCACTGTTCATGTGGGTGGAGTCGCAGCTATTGTGGGCGGAGTCACTGTTCATGTGGGCGGGGTCATGTCTCTTTTGCGTGGAGTCGCAGCTATTGTGGGCGGAGTCACTGCTCGTGTGGGTGGAGTCACATGTCTTGTGGGTGGAGTAACTGCTCGTGTGGGTGGAGTCACATATATTGTTGGTGGAGTCATTGCCCGTGTGGGTGGAGTCACAGCTCTTGTGGGCGGAGTCACTGCTCGTGTGGGGGGCAGAGTCACAGCTCTTGTGGGCGGAGTCACTGCTCGTTTGGGGGGCAGAGTCACTGCTCGTGTGGGCGAAGTCACAGCTCTTGTGGGCAGAGTCACTGCTCGTGTGGGCGGAGTCACATCTCTTGTGGGCAGAGTCACAGCTCTTGTGGGCGGAGTCACTGCTCGTGTGGGGGGCAGAGTCACTGTTCGTGTGGGCAGAGTCACAGCTCTTGTGGGCAGAGTCACTGCTCGTGTGGGCGGAGTCACAGCTCTTGTGGGCAGAGTCACAGCTCTTGTGGGCGGAGTCACTGCTCGTGTGGGGGGCAGAGTCACTGCTCGTGTGGGCGGAGTCACAGCTCTTGTGGGCAGAGTCACTGCTCGTGTGGGCGGAGTCACAGCTCTTGTGGGCAGAGTCACAGCTCTTGTGGGCGGAGTCACTGCTCGTGTGGGGGGCAGAGTCACTGCCCGTGTGGGCGGAGTCACTGCTCGTGGGGGGGGCAGAGTCACTGCTCGTGTGGGCGGAGTCACAGCTCTGACAGGAAAGAGAAAGAGGGACCACATCACACCTGTATTATCATCTTCATTGGCTCCCTGTCGATTACAGGATCAATTTTAAAATCTTACTCCTAGCTTTTAAATGTCTAAATGGTTTGGCTCCAATGTATTTAAAAGAGCTTCTCCATGTCCATACCCCAGCTAGAGTGCTGAGGTCTACCAATCTCTTCCTCTTGGATGTGCCTAGAAGCAGACTTAAAACTAAAGGTGATCGAGCCTTCAGCGTAGCTGCTCCTACCCTGTGGAACACACTGCCACTCCATATCAGAACCTGTCCAACTCTAGATTGTTTTAAATCATTGCTAAAAACACATCTCTTCTCCTTGGCGTTTCCTTCGAGTTAGGTCTGTTATCATTCCTGGCAACTTTTTATTGTACTTTTATTGTACAGTACTTTTATTGTATTGTTTTTGTATTTACCTTGTGAAGCACCTTGGTCAACCTCGGTTGTTTTAAGTGTGCTATACATAAATAAAATTGAATTGAATTGAAAATTGAATTGTGGGCGGAGTCACTGCTCGTGTGGGGGCGAAGTCACAGCTCTTGTGGGCGGAGTCACTGCTCGTGTGGGGGCGGAGTCACTGCTCTTGTGGGCGGAGTCACTGTTCTTGTGGGCGGAGTCACTGCTCGTGTGGGGGCAGAGTCACAGCTCTTGTGGGCGGAGTCACTGCTCGTGTGGGGCAGAGTCACAGCTCTTGTGGGCGGAGTCACTGCTCGTGTGGGGGGCAGAGTCACAGCTCTTGTGGGTGGAGTCACTGCTCGTGTGGGTGGAGTCACTGCTCGTGTGGGGGCAGAGTCACAGCTCTTGTGGGCGGAGTCACTGCTCGTGTGGGGGGCAGAGTCACAGCTCTTGTGGGCGGAGTCACTGCTCGTGTGGGGGGCAGAGTCACAGCTCTTGTGGGCGGAGTCACAGCTCGTGTGGGTGGAGTCACTGCTAGTGTGGGGGCGGAGTCACCACTTTCCTTTGATGCAGCTGTTCTTGCTTCTGGAAAACACAGCTCGAATATTCAATGCAAATTTTACATTGAAGTCATGAAAAATCTCATATAAATACAGTCAAATAGAAATAGACTGTACGCAGATTAGAAATAAAGTATTTAATATTCTTGTGAGCTAAACTCACATGCATTTACCACAGTTCATATCGTTCATCATTTGAGCTTATATACAGTCGTGCCAGAAGTGATGATGAGACTGACATCTTCAAATATTATTCAGAACGTGGTAAAGATTTTGTAATCATAATGTGTAGTTGTGCTTAACGTAGTTTAATTGTGATAATGATAAAGTGAAACATGACAAATAACACAAAGTAATTCATCCAGACTCATATAAAGAAATTATGAACACATGCAAAAACGAGAGAGAACCTACAAAATATGAATAACTGATTATGTTGATTACAATTTTTTCTTTTTCCTGTCAGCGTTTTGTTTTTCTACGTATTGTTTTTTCTGTCCGTGTTTGTCACGATCTCCCTTCATCACAAACACATCCTGATCGATCTGCCAAAGACAGAGCCGCACGCTTCTGACGTCACACACACCCAGAGCAACACACACACTGAGATGTGCAGTTTCTAGCGGTCACATGATGATGTTCAGATGAGTTGTGTGTGTTTCTCTGCAGCTCGCCAGCATCAGAAGCGAGTCGCGTCTCAAGCATCTCCTGCTGCGTTTGCCCAGCTACTGCCCAGAGTCTCTGGTAAGATCAACTCTACACATCTCTGTTTACATTAAAGCCGTCGCCGTGGCAGCACAGGAAGTCCTAAACATCGAGTGATGTCACTTCCTGTCGAGCTGTGGTGTGTTTCACTCAGAGGAACCGGGATGAACGTCCTCTCTCCTTGAGTTATAAAGCTGGAGAAAATGGACTGCATTTATTGTCCCTGCTCGTGATTATAGAACC
>NC_136899.1:27056945-27079445 GCF_949152265.1 Phoxinus phoxinus | reverse complement strand
TGTGTGTCCATGAGCGGCTGGTCGGAGAGCGAGTGTGTGTCCATGAGCGGCTGGTCTGAGAACGAGTGTGTGTCCATGAGCGGCTGGTCTGAGAACGAGTGTGTGTCCATGAGCGGCTGGTCTGAGAACAAGTGTGTGTCCATGAGCGGCTGGTCTGAGAGCGAGTGTGTGTCCATGAGCGGCTGGTCGGAGAGCGAGTGTGTGTCCATGAGCGGCTGGTCTGAGAACGAGTGTGTGTCCATGAGCGGCTGGTCTGAGAACAAGTGTGTGTCCATGAGCGGCTGGTCTGAGAATGAGTGTGTGTCCATGAGCGGCTGGTCTGAGAATGAGTGTGTGTCCATGAGCGGCTGGTCTGAGAACGAGTGTGTGTCTATGAGCGGCTGGTCTGAGAATGAGTGTGTGTCCATGAGCGGCTGGTCTGAGAGCGAGTGTGTGTCCATGAGCGGCTGGTCTGAGAGCGAGTGTGTGTCCATGAGCTGCTGGTCTGAGAGCGAGTGTGTGTCCATGAGCGGCTGGTCTGAGAACAAGTGTGTGTCCATGAGCGGCTGGTCTGAGAGCGAGTGTGTGTCCATGAGCTGCTGGTCTGAGAGCGAGTGTGTGTCCATGAGCGGCTGGTCTGAGAACAAGTGTGTGTCCATGAGCGGCTGGTCTGAGAGCGAGTGTGTGTCCATGAGCGGCTGGTCGGAGAGCGAGTGTGTGTCCATGAGCGGCTGGTCTGAGAACGAGTGTGTGTCCATGAGCGGCTGGTCTGAGAATGAGTGTGTGTCCATGAGCGGCTGGTCTGAGAGCGAGTGTGTGTCCATGAGCGGCTGGTCTGAGAACGAGTGTGTGTTCATGAGCGGCTGGTCTGAGAACGAGTGTGTGTCCATGAGCGGCTGGTCTGAGAACGAGTGTGTGTCCATGAGCGGCTGGTCTGAGAGCGAGTGTGTGTCCATGAGCGGCTGGTCTGAGAGCGAGTGTGTGTCCATGAGCGGCTGGTCTGAGAACGAGTGTGTGTCTATGAGCGGCTGGTCTGAGAATGAGTGTGTGTCCATGAGCGGCTGGTCTGAGAGCGAGTGTGTGTCCATGAGCGGCTGGTCTGAGAACAAGTGTGTGTCCATGAGCGGCTGGTCTGAGAGCCAGTGTGTGTCCATGAGCGGCTGGTCTGAGAACAAGTGTGTGTCCATGAGCGGCTGGTCTGAGAGCGTGTGTGTGTTGAGGAGCGGCTGGTCTGAGAACGAGTGTGTGTCCATGAGCGGCTGGTCTGAGAACGAGTGTGTGTTCATGAGCTGCTGGTCTGAGAACGAGTGTGTGTCCATGAGCGGCTGGTCTGAGAGCGAGTGTGTGTCCATGAGCGGCTGGTCTGAGAACGAGTGTGTGTTCATGAGCTGCTGGTCTGAGAGCGAGTGTGTGTCCATGAGCTGCTGGTCTGAGAACGAGTGTGTGTTCATGAGCTGCTGGTCTGAGAACGAGTGTGTGTCCATGAGCGGCTGGTCTGAGAGCGAGTGTGTGTCCATGAGCTGCTGGTCTGAGAACGAGTGTGTGTTCATGAGCTGCTGGTCTGAGAGCGAGTGTGTGTTCATGAGCGGCTGGTCTGAGAGCGTGTGTGTGTTGAGGAGCGGCTGGTCTGAGAACGAGTGTGTGTCCATGAGCGGCTGGTCTGAGAACGAGTGTGTGTTCATGAGCTGCTGGTCTGAGAACGAGTGTGTGTCCATGAGCGGCTGGTCTGAGAGCGAGTGTGTGTCCATGAGCGGCTGGTCTGAGAACAAGTGTGTGTCCATGAGCGGCTGGTCTGAGAGCGAGTGTGTGTCCATGAGCGGCTGGTCGGAGAGCGAGTGTGTGTCCATGAGCGGCTGGTCTGAGAACGAGTGTGTGTCCATGAGCGGCTGGTCTGAGAACAAGTGTGTGTCCATGAGCGGCTGGTCTGAGAATGAGTGTGTGTCCATGAGCGGCTGGTCTGAGAATGAGTGTGTGTCCATGAGCGGCTGGTCTGAGAACGAGTGTGTGTCTATGAGCGGCTGGTCTGAGAATGAGTGTGTGTCCATGAGCGGCTGGTCTGAGAGCGAGTGTGTGTCCATGAGCGGCTGGTCTGAGAGCGAGTGTGTGTCCATGAGCTGCTGGTCTGAGAGCGAGTGTGTGTCCATGAGCGGCTGGTCTGAGAACAAGTGTGTGTCCATGAGCGGCTGGTCTGAGAGCGAGTGTGTGTCCATGAGCTGCTGGTCTGAGAGCGAGTGTGTGTCCATGAGCGGCTGGTCTGAGAACAAGTGTGTGTCCATGAGCGGCTGGTCTGAGAGCGAGTGTGTGTCCATGAGCGGCTGGTCGGAGAGCGAGTGTGTGTCCATGAGCGGCTGGTCTGAGAACGAGTGTGTGTCCATGAGCGGCTGGTCTGAGAATGAGTGTGTGTCCATGAGCGGCTGGTCTGAGAGCGAGTGTGTGTCCATGAGCGGCTGGTCTGAGAACGAGTGTGTGTTCATGAGCGGCTGGTCTGAGAACGAGTGTGTGTCCATGAGCGGCTGGTCTGAGAACGAGTGTGTGTCCATGAGCGGCTGGTCTGAGAGCGAGTGTGTGTCCATGAGCGGCTGGTCTGAGAGCGAGTGTGTGTCCATGAGCGGCTGGTCTGAGAACGAGTGTGTGTCTATGAGCGGCTGGTCTGAGAATGAGTGTGTGTCCATGAGCGGCTGGTCTGAGAGCGAGTGTGTGTCCATGAGCGGCTGGTCTGAGAACAAGTGTGTGTCCATGAGCGGCTGGTCTGAGAGCCAGTGTGTGTCCATGAGCGGCTGGTCTGAGAACAAGTGTGTGTCCATGAGCGGCTGGTCTGAGAGCGTGTGTGTGTTGAGGAGCGGCTGGTCTGAGAACGAGTGTGTGTCCATGAGCGGCTGGTCTGAGAACGAGTGTGTGTCCATGAGCGGCTGGTCTGAGAACGAGTGTGTGTCCATGAGCGGCTGGTCTGAGAGCGAGTGTGTGTTCAGGAGCGGCTGGTCTGAGAACGAGTGTGTGTCCATGAGCTGCTGGTCTGAGAGCGAGTGTGTGTTCAGGAGCTGCTGGTCTGAGAGCGAGTGTGTGTTCAGGAGCGGCTGGTCTGAGAGCGAGTGTGTGTCCATGAGCTGCTGGTCTGAGAGCGAGTGTGTGTTCATGAGCGGCTGGTCTGAGAGCGAGTGTGTGTCCATGAGCTGCTGGTCTGAGAACGAGTGTGTGTTCAGGAGCTGCTGGTCTGAGAGCGTGTGTGTGTCCATGAGCTGCTGGTCTGAGAGCGTGTGTGTGTTCATGAGCGGCTGGTCTGAGAGCGAGTGTGTGTTCAGGAGCTGCTGGTCTGAGAGCGAGTGTGTGTTCAGGAGCTGCTGGTCTGAGAGCGTGTGTGTGTTCAGGAGCGGCTGGTCTGAGAGCGAGTGTGTGTTCAGGAGCTGCTGGTCTGAGAGCGAGTGTGTGTTCAGGAGCGGCTGGTCTGAGAGCGAGTGTGTGTTCAGGAGCTGCTGGTCTGAGAGCGAGTGTGTGTTCAGGAGCTGCTGGTCTGAGAGCGTGTGTGTGTTCAGGAGCATTGATGGAGTGCTGCTGTTTTGAGGAAATACCGTCGACCGACTGAACCTGCTCTAAAGTCAATGCCGCTGTATTTTTTTGTTATTTAAAGGGAGTATTGTTAATATGAGCCTGTAGGCGCGTACACTCTCTGCTTATTACACAGGGACGCACAACAGCACACAAACTAGCCAAATATTAAAAACAAAAGGATTACGATGTAAAATATTAATATTGTGATCATAAAGACCCGTCGTTAAACTAGCACAAGTGGATTCGGACGCCCTAAGTGCACTTGCACCCTGTGCTTTAGACCAGGAGCTTAGATCCTTAACATCAGGCCCATAGAGATGTCTCCTCATGTGTGTGTGTGTGTGTGTGTGTGTGTGTGTGTGTGTCCTCCAGTGGGCTCAGTGTGCTGCAGTTACGCGGGGAGACACACGAACTGTCGGGATTACTGCCAGGCCATCTTCCGCACGGACTCATCGCCCACCGTCTCCCAGATCAACGCGGTGAAGGAGTATTGCCAGAGCATCAGCCCTCAGCTCATCGGCTGTGTGGCCAACTACACCAAATCTTACCCCATCAGGAGCCCGATCGACAGTGAGTGCGAAAACTGCTGTCCCAATCACACATGCAGCGGGTCGTGGGGGTTAGCCTTCGCTGCACCTCAGCGCGTGGACTGTGCTTCTAGTGCTTGCTGAAAATCACAGGCTTCAGTTTAGACAAGTGAGCTGGAAGCTCCCTTACGAAAAAGAATTATACTTCAAGTTCATTTTATGAAGTATACTTAAGTGCAATTTGAAGTATATTTCTGAGAAGTACATAAAAAGTAGACTGAAAGTATACTTTCTTATTTTAGTTTAAAAGAAGTATACTAATTGCACACTTGAATAAACTTCTTTTTCGTATGGGCTTCCATGGAAGCAATGATACTTTTTATGGTGATACATTTTGCTACATGTTAACATTCAAACACAAACAAGTATGCGATGAGGTCAGTGGTGTCAATAACCCTTCTATGACATCATAGTGTGTGCCACTGACACCACTGTCTTAACTAGGAGTCAGTAGAACAGTAGAAACTACCCTTTAAAAGTGTTTGTTTGTTTTTGAAGAAATTTGTCATTTTTGACATTAAATACATTTATAATGTTACAAAAGATTCTGTTTCAAATAAATGCATTTTTTAAAACTTTCTGTTAATTCTGAAAATTAAAATGTATGATAGTTTCCACAAATATGAAGCAGCACAACTGTGTTCAACACTGATAATAATCATAAATGTGTCTTGATCATCTGATCATCATATTACACTGATTTCTGGAGGATCATGTGACACTGAAGACTGGAGTAATGATGATAAACTCAGCTTTGATCACAGGAATACATTACACTTTACTGTATATTCACATAGAAAACTGATGATTTACATTAGGATAATATTTCACTGTTTTACTGTATTTTTGAGCATTTCCCCAACAAACGTAATACTTTTAGTGAGGAGAACAAGTATGCAAATTGAAGTTTGATAAATTGGGGTTTGCCTATTATATATGTAATCCATCAAAGGTTTTTGATTGTATTATTTTGCAGTCAAGCTGATGATTAACCTCATGAATAATTCATGTTTTAACCTAATTTATAAATGTGCAACTATTCTTTGTCTGAAGGGGGAAAACGGACCATGTGATCATCTAAGACACAGCATTAGGATATTGTGAATTAAAATGAACAGAAGCTAAACCAAAAGTAAATAGAATAAATCGTGTCCATTGTGTGTATACTATAGTGAGGGTTAGCCCTAACCCTAACCCTATTTATTTAAAGAAGACCTATTATCCCCTTTCACAGAGTCTTGCTGTAGTTTTCAGGCTCGACTAGAACAGGTTTTCCTGCTTGAATGTTGATTATTCTCCTCATATTCTCCATTGTTGCGGCTCCTCTCTTCCAAGTCTGTCAGTAACGCTCTGGTGTTATGTGTTAATTTTGTATGATCAAAAATGAATTAATTAGCCTACGTTTTATTCATGTCATGCATTTCTCTAAAAACTGTAAAACAAACAAAAAATATGAGTATTGGTTATGTCTCAACTGCGTAAAGTCAGCAAATAGCTTTTCAGTTCGGGCTGTGAAGGGGCGTGTGATTGGTTGGATCTACTGAACGAACACGCCCATCACTCACGAGATCGCTCTGTTTTGAGTCTGAACGAGAGACAGATCGCGTTCGTGATCGAACTGGTAGGCTACATTTCGTTCGGGAATGAAATGAATGAGAGTGCCGGTAGATCTGTCATTTAGCATGTGATTCAGTCTCGATCAGCAATCAGCAGAAAGCGGATGCAAAGCCCAGTTATCGGTGTGTGCACATACGATCGTTAATATTTAACATGCAGAACATAACTCAACGTGTAATATAATCCCAGATTTATGAATGTGTAAATGTCTGACCAAACAATTCAAATGTTATGCAAGAAAACCTTGTGCTTTGGTCATCTGAACCACTTATTTTATTGATTTAATGAAATCTTTTGTAACAAGTAAATACGCTCGTTGAGACATAGCACAAAACACACTATTTTTCGCCACCTGCTGGCGTATTTATATAATATGAAGATACTGAAAATAAACGAGTCTCTGGAAAGAATCAAAATTTCCACCACTAAAGCCCCTCCTTCTGAAAAGCACACTGTGCTCTGATTGGTCGGCTGGAGCAGTGTGTTGTGATTGGTCGAGCGCTTCGAGTGTGTTTGGGAAATGTCCCGCCCCTTACCATAACCGGCAGTTTAACACACTACTAACTAACTAACTCAACCAGGCCCCGCCCCTTTATTCTGCGTATTAATTATTATAATGAGGAATATTGTGACGTGTTCCCCGAAGAAAGTCAAGACTACAGTGGAGGCGTTTCAGGAGTTCAGAAACACTGCTTTACATGTTCTAAAAGCAACATTACACACTGAAGATGAAGAAGACTCTGAAAAGAAGGTCGTTGTTAAGTAATCATGAACATTATTTTTTTTTAAAAACTACTTTTACCATGTTATCGCACAATATTCCAAATATCGCAATATTAATTTATTAATTTAAATGACTCTGAGTGTGTGACGTAAATGACTCTGAGTGTGTGACGTAAATGACTCTGAGTGTGTGACGTAAATGACTCTGAGTGTGTGACGTAAATGACTCTGAGTGTGTGACGTAAATGACTCTGAGTGTGTGACGTAAATGACTCTGAGTGTGTGACGTAAATGACTCTGAGTGTGTGACGTAAATGACTCTGAGTGTGTGACGTAAATGACTCTGAGTGTGTGACGTAAATGACTCTGAGTATGTGACGTAAATGACTTTGAGTGTGTGACGTAAATGACTCTGAGTGTGTGACGTAAATGACTCTGAGTGTGTGACGTAAATGACTCTGAGTGTGTGACGTAAATGACTCTGAGTGTGTGACGTAAATTACTCTGAGTGTGTGACGTAAATTACTCTGAGTGTGTGACGTAAATGACTCTGAGTGTGTGACGTAAATGACTCTGAGTGTGTGACGTAAATGACTCTTGAGTGTGTGACGTAAATGACTCTGAGTGTGTGACGTAAATGACTCTGAGTGTGTGACGTAAATGACTCTGAGTGTGTGACGTAAATGACTCTGAGTGTGTGACGTAAATGACTGAGTGTGTGACGTAAATGTCTCTGAGTGTGTGATGTAAATGACTCTGAGTGTGTGATGTAAATTACTCTGAGTGTGTGACGTAAATGACTCTGAGTGTGTGACGTAAATGACTCTGAGTGTGTGACGTAAATGACTCTGAGTGTGTGACGTAAATGACTCTGAGTGTGTGACGTAAATGACTCTGAGTGTGTGACGTAAATGACTCTGAGTGTGTGATGTAAATGACTCTGAGTGTGTGTGTTCAGGCTTGTACTGCTGTGACCGGGCGGTGGAGGCTCACTGTCAGACGGCCTGTAAGCGGATCCTGCGCACCATGAGCACGGAGCAGGAGATCATGGACGGCCTGATCTCCGAGTGTGGCAGTCAGCCGCTGCCGCAGGACCCGCTGTGGCAGTGCTTCTTGGGCAGCGCTCACCCTCCCACCGAGACCCACCCAGAGTCCCCACCCATCGCCAAGATGGACTGCGCTAAACTGCACTGCTGCTCTAAAGCCAACACGTCCCACTGCAGGTCAGCACCAGCACATCGGCAGGGAAGCGCATGCATCCTTCGCTAACACACTTTTGTATATGTACATTTCTGAAATACATAACTGAGACAGTTTCCTCTGATAACAGAACACTCTAAATTGTAATATGGACTCAAGCATTTTCTGTAAAGCTGCTTTGAAACTATGTGTATTGTGAAAAGCGCTATACAAATAAATGTGAATTGAATGGCTGAGACTAACGTGATCCATATGTTCCCTGTTTGTTAGGGACATGTGCCTGGAGATCAGCACTAACTGGGGCACTCAGACATGGCAGGAGTTTGACCAGCACTGTGAATATAACCCGGTTGAGATGGACCTGATCACCTGCCTGGCTGACGTGAGGGAGCCCTGCCAGTTAGGCTGCAAAGAGCTCAGCTACTGCACCAACTTCAACAACAGGTGCGGGACACTTTCCTGCTGTAATCTGCTGATGCCCTGGAGCTTTTCTCTCTTTCTATCCCTCCGCTCGTCCGTGTTTGTTCCAGACTGACTGTGAGTCTGTGCATTAGTTCTGGGGATTTTTCCCATTGGTCTTTCTGCAGGCTACATTATTACCCCAGTAGGTGGCGACAAGTGGCTGTCTTTTTGAGTGAGTCATTTGAATCATTCATTTAACTGATTCGTTCAAAAACACTGATACAGTCGCGCCGATAGCCTCGTGGGCAGCGCGACATATAGCTCTGTGGCGCTTCGTGGACCTTTCCCGATCCCGATCCCCCCTCTCTCTCTCCCGCCTCACTTGCTGTCCACTCTATACTATCCTATCACAATAAAAAGTCAAAAATAAATCTTAAAAACAAAACAAAACCTCTGATATATTCAAGAACAAAACAAGTGATTGTCTTTAAGAGTTAGTTAGTGTTTTATACTTTTGTTGTGTTTATTTATATTTTGAATAAGCTTTTATTTTTATATTTTCAGTTTTAATTTTAATTTTAAAGTTTTAGTATTTTTTTATGTGTAGCTTCAATTTTATTATTTCAGTTTTAGTCATTTTAGAACTTTAGCTTCATAACTTATTATATTTGTTAGTTGCCAATGCAGTGTTTTTAAGCTTGTTTTTCATCCAACATTTTATTTCAGCTTTATTTCAATTAAAGAAAACTATTTTCAGTCATTTTTAGTTAACAATAACGACACTGGATTGAGTCATTTAATCATTTACTCAACCAATTTGTTCAAAAATGCTGATTCATCCTGGAACAAAACAAGTCACTGTTTTTATGAGTGAGTCATTGAATCATTTACTTGACAGATTTGTTCAAAACATTGATTCATTCAGTAACAAAACACCATTATGCTTTGTTTGAGATGTTTTTGTTTTGTTGACTGTTGTCATTGCAAAGCAAAAAAAGTAAGTAACATTGTGTCTAATGTTACTCAATATTAACTTATTATAAAATAGGAATATAATTAATGGACATATATGCAGCTATACCTTCTGTTCCAGTAATATTGTTATAAGACGGGTTCATGAGATCGGATGCTATTCTGTAACTGAACACAAGGTCTATGTTACATGGGGAAATGAACATCCAGCAGCCGTATCTTTGGGTTTCTCTGTGGGTTACAGATGTAGACAGCATGATTTATGATGGCAGCAGTAGCCCAGCACTGTTTACAGGTCAGAAAGGCATGGATCACTCTGACAGGACTGCTGGGTTCCCACCAACGCTTACACGCCGCACTCGTCAATCCCATGAGCCCTCTCAAAAGTTCGAGTTTCAGGCCTTTAAAACAATGAGTGCGACTTACACAAAGAGCTTGTGAAAGTGTCATAACAAGCCTAGTTAGATGATGAAATGGCTTGTCATGTTGTTCAGACCCTGTGAGAGCATCCCAGTGGAAGTGCAGACCTCCACAGTTCTGAATCTCACACTGGCTGGTGGCGGGAGCTGGTTGATGACAGATGTATGGATAAACTGGATCCTGAGTAACAGAGTCTGGCGGACCCAAGACACTTAAACTCACACTGAACCTTTGTCACAGATCAAGCTTCAGTAAAGTCAAGTCAAGTCAAGTCACCTTTATTTATATAGCGCTTTTTACAATACAGATTGTATCAAAGCAGCTTCACAGTGATTACATGAAAATAATACAAAAAACAATTTCATCATCGTCCACCTTTAAGGCAGATCTATAATATTGTTGAATATTAAATGTCCCCAACTAAGCAAGCCAGAAGGTAAGGCAACAGCGGCAAGGAACCAAAACTCCATCAGGGACAGAAGGGAGAAAAAAACCTTGGGAGAACCCAGGCTCAGTCGGGGGCCAGTTCTCCTGAGTGAACAGTGTATGAAGTTCCGAATGAATCAGAAAATGAATCATAAAGCATCCGAGACAAGATCAAAACAAGTGCTAACACTTGAATCATAAAGCATCCGAGACAAGATCAAAACAAGTGCTAACACTTATACACAATATTCTGAAGTACGGTTTATGACTGACGGGCAATACAACAGGTGAAAATATCCTATAGACATCTACTGACTGGACCCAGAGGCACTTCTGATCTATCACCATTAGTATTTTTACTTTACTTTTTAATAAAACATATTGCTGTATCATAAATAGAAAAATAAATAGATAATCCCTTAAAGTGACTGTGAACCCCAGGCCGAGGAAGGAATCCAGTGCAATGTGAAGTATTCTGGGTATTGTTTTCTTTGGCCGAGCCTGAGGGATCAGTGCCGGAGATGATGGCACCCCCGCTTCTCCGATGGGATCTGCAGTTCAGGAAAACAACTGCTGGCTTTGATTTCTTTGAAGGATTCCTGGGGTTGATTGGGTGGCGGGCACTCCTGTGGATTTCAAAGCGCGCTGAAGGCAAACACGGAAGAGAGCGCCGGGGACAGACAAGGCCGAGTGTGGAGACCGCCTGCGGAGCCGTGTACTCACCCTGAAGAACCCGGCGGGGCTGAGAGACAGCGTTACCTCCACACCAATAACCCATAACTCACCCTGAAGAACCCGGCGGACTGAGAGACAGCGTTACCTCTACACCAATAACCCATAACTCACCCTGAAGAACCCGGCGGGGCTGAGAGACAGCGTTACCTCCACACCAATAACCCATAACTCACCCTGAAGAACCCGGCGGGGCTGAGAGACAGCGTTACCTCCACACCAATAACCCATAACTCACCCTGAAGAACCCGGTCGGGGCTGAGAGACAGCGTTACCTCCACACCAATAACCCATAACTCACGCTGAAGAACCCGGCGGGCTGAGAGACAGTGTTACCTCTACACCAATAACCCATAACTCACGCTGAAGAACCCGGCGGGCTGAGAGACAGTGTTACCTCTACACCAATAACCCATAACTCACCCTGAAGAACCCGGCGGGGCTGAGAGACAGCGTTACCTCCACACCAATAACCCATAACTCACCCTGAAGAACCCAGCGGGGCTGAGAGACAGCGTTACCTCCACACCAATAACCCATAACTCACACTGAAAAGCCCGGCAGGGCTGAGAGACAGCGTTACCTCTACACCAATAACCCATAACTCACCCTGAAGAACCCGGCGGGGCTGAGAGACAGCGTTACCTCTACACCAATAACCCATAACTCACCCTGAAGAACCCGGCGGGGCTGAGAGACAGCGTTACCTCCACACCAATAACCCATAACTCACCCTGAAGAACCCAGCGGGGCTGAGAGACAGCGTTACCTCCACACCAATAACCCATAACTCACACTGAAAAGCCCGGCAGGGCTGAGAGACAGCGTTACCTCCACACCATTAACCCATAACTCACCCTGAAGAACCCGGCGGGGCTGAGAGACAGCGTTACCTCCACACCAATAACCCATAACTCACCCTGAAGAACCCAGCGGGGCTGAGAGACAGCGTTACCTCCACACCAATAACCCATAACTCACGCTGAAGAACCCGGCGGGGCTGAGAGACAGCGTTACCTCCACACCAATAACCCATAACTCACCCTGAAGAACCCAGCGGGGCTGAGAGACAGCGTTACCTCCACACCATTAACCCATAACTCACGCTGAAGAACCCGGCGGGGCTGAGAGACAGCGTTACCTCTACACCAATAACCCATAACTCACCCTGAAGAACCCGGTGGGGCTGAGAGACAGCGTTACCTCCACACCAATAACCCATAACTCACCCTGAAGAACCCGGCAGGGCTGAGAGACAGCGTTACCTCCACACCAATAACCCATAACTCACCCTGAAGATCCCGGCGGGGCTGAGAGACAGCGTTACCTCCACACCAATAACCCATAACTCACCCTGAAGAACCCGGTGGGGCTGAGAGACAGCGTTACCTCTACACCAATAACCCATAACTCACCCTGAAGAACCCGGCGGGGCTGAGAGACAGCGTTACCTCCACACCAATAACCCATAACTCACCCTGAAGAACCCAGCGGGGCTGAGAGACAGCGTTACCTCTACACCAATAACCCATAACTCACCCTGAAGAACCCGGCGGGGCTGAGAGACAGCGTTACCTCCACACCAATAACCCATAACTCACCCTGAAGAACCCGGCGGGGCTGAAATACAGCGTTACCTCTACACCAATAACCCATAACTCACCCTGAAGAACCCGGCGGGGCTGAGAGACAGCGTTACCTCCACACCAATAACCCATAACTCACCCTGAAGAACCCAGCGGGGCTGAGAGACAGCGTTACCTCCACACCAATAACCCATAACTCACACTGAAAAGCCCGGCAGGGCTGAGAGACAGCGTTACCTCCACACCATTAACCCATAACTCACCCTGAAGAACCCGGCGGGGCTGAGAGACAGCGTTACCTCCACACCAATAACCCATAACTCACCCTGAAGAACCCAGCGGGGCTGAGAGACAGCGTTACCTCCACACCAATAACCCATAACTCACCCTGAAGAACCCAGCGGGGCTGAGAGACAGCGTTACCTCCACACCATTAACCCATAACTCACGCTGAAGAACCCGGCGGGGCTGAGAGACAGCGTTACCTCTACACCAATAACCCATAACTCACCCTGAAGAACCCGGTGGGGCTGAGAGACAGCGTTACCTCCACACCAATAACCCATAACTCACCCTGAAGAATCCAGCGGGGCTGAGAGACAGCGTTACCTCTACACCAATAACCCATAACTCACCCTGAAGAACCCGGCGGGGCTGAGAGACAGCGTTACCTCCACACCAATAACCCATAACTCACCCTGAAGAACCCAGCGGGGCTGAGAGACAGCGTTACCTCCACACCAATAACCCATAACTCAACCTGAAGAACCCGGCGGGGCTGAGAGACAGCGTTACCTCCACACCAATAACCCATAACTCACACTGAAAAGCCCGGCAGGGCTGAGAGACAGCGTTACCTCCACACCATTAACCCATAACTCACCCTGAAGAACCCGGCGGGGCTGAGAGACAGCGTTACCTCCACACCAATAACCCATAACTCACCCTGAAGAACCCAGCGGGGCTGAGAGACAGCGTTACCTCCACACCATTAACCCATAACTCACGCTGAAGAACCCGGTGGGGCTGAGAGACAGCGTTACCTCCACACCAATAACCCATAACTCACCCTGAAGAACCCGGTGGGGCTGAGAGACAGCGTTACCTCCACACCAATAACCCATAACTCACCCTGAAGAACCCGGTGGGGCTGAGAGACAGCGTTACCTCCACACCAATAACCCATAACTCACCCTGAAGAACCCAGCGGGGCTGAGAGACAGCGTTACCTCCACACCAATAACCCATAACTCACACTGAAAAGCCCGGCGGGCTGAGAGACAGCGTTACCTCCACACCAATAACCCATAACTCACCCTGAAGAACCCAGCGGGGCTGAGAGACAGCGTTACCTCCACACCAATAACCCATAACTCACACTGAAAAGCCCGGCGGGGCTGAGAGACAGCGTTACCTCCACACCAATAACCCATAACTCACCCTGAAGAACCCGGCGGGGCTGAGAGACAGCGTTACCTCCACACCAATAACCCATAACTCACCCTGAAGAACCCGGCGGGGCTGAGAGACAGCGTTACCTCCACACCAATAACCCAGACGGGAGAAGACATAACTCATCCTGAAGAACCCGGCGGGGCTGAGAGACAGCGTTACCTCTACACCATTAACCCATAACTCACCCTGAAGAACCCGGCGGGGCTGAGAGACAGCGTTACCTCCACACCAATAACCCATAACTCACCCTGAAGAACCCAGCGGGGCTGAGAGACAGCGTTACCTCCACACCAATAACCCATAACTCACACTGAAAAGCCCGGCGGGCTGAGAGACAGCGTTACCTCCACACCAATAACCCATAACTCACCCTGAAGAACCCAGCGGGGCTGAGAGACAGCGTTACCTCCACACCAATAACCCATAACTCACACTGAAAAGCCCGGCGGGGCTGAGAGACAGCGTTACCTCCACACCAATAACCCATAACTCACCCTGAAGAACCCGGCGGGGCTGAGAGACAGCGTTACCTCCACACCAATAACCCATAACTCACCCTGAAGAACCCGGCGGGGCTGAGAGACAGCGTTACCTCCACACCAATAACCCAGACGGGAGAAGACATAACTCATCCTGAAGAACCCGGCGGGGCTGAGAGACAGCGTTACCTCTACACCATTAACCCATAACTCACCCTGAAGAACCCGGCGGGGCTGAGAGACAGCGTTACCTCCACACCAATAACCCATAACTCACCCTGAAGAACCCGGCGGGGCTGAGAGACAGCGTTACCTCTACACCAATAACCCATAACTCACCCTGAAGAACCCGGTGGGGCTGAGAGACAGCGTTACCTCTACACCAATAACCCATAACTCACCCTGAAGAACCCGGCGGGGCTGAGAGACAGCGTTACCTCCACACCAATAACCCATAACTCACACTGAAAAGCCCGGCAGGGCTGAGAGACAGCGTTACCTCCACACCAATAACCCATAACTCACCCTGAAGAACCCAGCGGGGCTGAGAGACAGCGTTACCTCCACACCAATAACCCATAACTCACCCTGAAGAACCCGGCGGGCTGAGAGACAGCGTTACCTCCACACCAATAACCCATAACTCACCCTGAAGAACCCAGCGGGGCTGAGAGACAGCGTTACCTCCACACCAATAACCCATAACTCACGCTGAAGAACCCGGCGGGGCTGAGAGACAGCGTTACCTCCACACCAATAACCCATAACTCACCCTGAAGAACCCGGCGGGGCTGAGAGACAGCGTTACCTCTACACCATTAACCCATAACTCACCCTGAAGAACCCGGCGGGGCTGAGAGACAGCGTTACCTCCACACCAATAACCCATAACTCACCCTGAAGAACCCGGCGGGGCTGAGAGACAGCGTTACCTCTACACCAATAACCCATAACTCACCCTGAAGAACCCAGCGGGGCTGAGATACAGCGTTACCTCCACACCAATAACCCATAACTCACCCTGAAGAACCCGGCGGGGCTGAGAGACAGCGTTACCTCCACACCATTAACCCATAACTCACCCTGAAGAACCCGGCGGGGCTGAGAGACAGCGTTACCTCCACACCAATAACCCATAACTCACCCTGAAGAACCCGGCGGGGCTGAGAGACAGCGTTACCTCTACACCAATAACCCATAACTCACCCTGAAGAACCCGGCGGGGCTGAGAGACAGCGTTACCTCCACACCAATAACCCATAACTCACCCTGAAGAACCCAGCGGGGCTGAGAGACAGCGTTACCTCCACACCAATAACCCATAACTCACCCTGAAGAACCCGGCGGGCTGAGAGACAGTGTTACCTCTACACCAATAACCCATAACTCACACTGAAAAGCCCGGCAGGGCTGAGAGACAGCGTTACCTCCACACCAATAACCCATAACTCACCCTGAAGAACCCAGCGGGGCTGAGAGACAGCGTTACCTCCACACCAATAACCCATAACTCACCCTGAAGAACCCGGCGGGCTGAGAGACAGTGTTACCTCTACACCAATAACCCATAACTCACCCTGAAGAACCCGGCGGGGCTGAGAGACAGCGTTACCTCCACACCAATAACCCATAACTCACCCTGAAGAACCCGGCGGGGCTGAGAGACAGCGTTACCTCCACACCAATAACCCATAACTCACCCTGAAGAACCCAGCGGGGCTGAGAGACAGCGTTACCTCCACACCAATAACCCATAACTCACCCTGAAGAACCCGGCGGGCTGAGAGACAGTGTTACCTCTACACCAATAACCCATAACTCACCCTGAAGAACCCGGTGGGGCTGAGAGACAGCGTTACCTCTACACCAATAACCCATAACTCACCCTGAAGAACCCAGCGGGGCTGAGAGACAGCGTTACCTCCACACCAATAACCCATAACTCACCCTGAAGAACCCAGCGGGGCTGAGAGACAGCGTTACCTCCACACCAATAACCCATAACTCACACTGAAAAGCCCGGCAGGGCTGAGAGACAGCGTTACCTCCACACCAATAACCCATAACTCACCCTGAAGAACCCAGCGGGGCTGAGAGACAGCGTTACCTCCACACCAATAACCCATAACTCACCCTGAAGAACCCGGCGGGGCTGAGAGACAGCGTTACCTCCACACCAATAACCCATAACTCACCCTGAAGAACCCGGCGGGGCTGAGAGACAGCGTTACCTCTACACCAATAACCCATAACTCACGCTGAAGAACCCGGCGGGGCTGAGAGACAGCGTTACCTCTACACCAATAACCCATAACTCACCCTGAAGAACCCGGCGGGGCTGAGAGACAGCGTTACCTCCACACCAATAACCCATAACTCACCCTGAAGAACCCAGCGGGGCTGAGAGACAGCGTTACCTCCACACCAATAACCCAGACGGGAGAAGACATAACTCATCCTGCCCAGACGAGGCTATCAGCAGGGCTGGGTTTATCTCACTCATGACAGAAGATTCATGTAAAGAATACAAAAGTTGATTTTATTAATTTTGTGAACTTTTTTTTCAAGCCATTGGCAAATATATAATGCTTAACAGATATTGCATGTTCATTATTTCATAAAAGTCACACATATATAAAATATAATTAAAAAAATGCACACCACTAAATATAAAAATATACACTACTGAGTCTCTTCTGCTCATCAAGGCTGCATTTATCTGATCAAAAATACAGTAAAAACTGCAATATTATTATGATTTAAAATAAGTGTTTTCTATGTGAATATAGTAAAGTGTAACTTATTCCTGTGATCAAAGCTGACACACACTCACACACACACACACACACACACACACAGTGATCATTGTCGAGGTTTTCTTCTATTTCCTGTTTTAAATCCACCGCCACACCCAGAAGAAAAGCAGTAAACAAACCTTCCCGTGACCAGGAATCAGCTTCTGACCACATCCAGAAACCTCAGCCTGAAAGCGCGGCCGGTCTTTACCCGGCAATTACCCCACCCATCCGACGCTGCACTCTATAAAAAGAGCCGGATCATTAGAAAGAATAAAAGTGGGGGAAAGGTTCTCTCTACTCCAGCTTTCCTGAGGAAGTCCCTCTTCCCGAAGCTGTGAGTGTTTATTCAGTGACACACACGCGGTAGTGAACAGTTGGATGGCAATTCCACAAAACAACACGATTCTGCTTAAAATTAGAAGCAGAGCTGATTTTTATGGTCTTTTTTATGTCTTCAATGGCATCATTTGCTGCTTCTGTGGAAAAAGTCAAGACTGTGAGCAGTGTCTGCGTGTGTGTCTGCATGTGTGTGTCTGCGTGTGTGTGTGTGTGTGCGTGCGTGCGTGCGTGCGTGTGTGTGTGTGTGTGTGTGTGTGTGTGTGTGTCTGCGTGTGTGTGTCTGTGTGTGTGTGCGTGCGTGCGTGCGTGTGTGTGTGTGTATGTGTGTGGGTGTGTGTGTGGGTGGGTGTGTGTGTTTGTGTGTGTACGGCTGAGCCGCCTGTGAGCAGTGTCTGTGTGTGTGTGTGTGTGAGTGTGTGTGTGTGTGTGTGTGTGTGTGTCTGTGTGTGTGTGTGTGTGTGTGTGTGTGTGTGTGTGTGTGTGTGTGAGTGTGTGTGTGTAAGGCTGAGACGCTCACCTCGGGTCTGTTGTCCTCAGGCCGACGGAGCTGTTTCGCAGCTGCAACGTTCAGTCTGACCAGGGCGCCATGAATGACTTCAAACTCTGGTCCAATGGAAGCATCAAGATGCCCCTCATGAGCATCCCAGTGCTGGACATCAGGAAGTGCCGGCCGGAGATGTGGAAGGCTGTGGCCTGTGCCCTGCAGATCAAGCCCTGCTACAGCAGATCCAGGGGCAGCGTCATCTGCAGGTGAGCAGCACACACACACACACACACACACACACACACACACACACACACACACACACACACACACTGCCCTGCAGATCAAGCCCTGCTACAGCAGATCCAGGGGCAGCGTCATCTGCAGGTGAGCAGCACACACACACACACACACACACACACACACACACACACACACACACACACACACACACATACAAATATATATGTGTATATTTAAGAATGTGTTATTTATATATAAAATATTTATATTTATGTATCACGATTAATCGTTGCACAGCAATAATTAAAATATATAAAAAACTGATCACTACAACAAACATTACTATCATTTTTGTATAAATACTTTGCAGTTTGCAATAATTAAGCATTTATTTATTTTTAATTTGTATATATATATTTTTTAAAATTGAGTTTTTTTTTTATTTGCATTTTAATAATGATCATAATTTGTCCATTGTCCAATCGTCCCAGTGGAGCTGGTGGTGTTGAGGAGAGACCTCGACATCATTGTACAGCGCTTTGGGTGTACAGTACATATGAAAGCGTTATATAAATCCTTCATTCTATTCTATTCTATAATTTGATCATAGTAAAATAATTTCACAACTACAAATCTGGCTGATCCTAAAAAAGGCCTTAATTTTCTTACAAAACCCAGTATTTATGTGTTTGTTCTGCTGTTGTGTGTTTGTTCTGCTGTTGTGTGTTTGTTCTGCTGTTGTGTGTGTGTTCTGCTGTTGTGTGTGTGTTCTGCTGTTGTGTGTGTGTTCTGCTGTTGTGTGTTTGTTCTGCTGTTGTGTGTGTGTTCTGCTGTTGTGTGTTTGTTCTGCTGTTGTGTGTTTGTTCTGCTGTTGTGTGTTTGTTCTGCTGTTGTGTGTTTGTTCTGCTGTTGTGTGTTTGTTCCGCTGTTGTGTGTTTGTTCTGCTGTTGTGTGTTTGTTCTGCTGTTGTGTGTTTGTTCCGCTGTCGTGTGTTTGTTCTGCTGTTGTGTGTTTGTTCTGCTGTTGTGTGTTTGTTCTGCTGTTGTGTGTTTGTTTGTTCTGCTGTTGTGTGTTTGTTCTGCTGTTGTGTGTGTGCTCTGCTGTTGTGTGTGTGTTCTGCTGTTGTGTGTTTGTTCTGCTGTTGTGTGTTTGTTCCGCTGTTGTGTGTTTGTTCCGCTGTTGTGTGTTTGTTCTGCTGTTGTGTGTTTGTTCTGCTGTTGTGTGTTTGTTCTGCTGTTGTGTGTTTGTTCTGCTGTTGTGTGTTTGTTCTGCTGTTGTGTGTTTGTTCCGCTGTTGTGTGTTTGTTCTGCTGTTGTGTGTTTGTTCTGCTGTTGTGTGTGTGTTTGTTCTGCTGTTGTGTGTTTGTTCTGCTGTTGTGTGTTTGTTCTGCTGTTGTGTGTTTGTTCCGCTGTTGTGTGTGTGTTCTGCTGTTGTGTGTTTGTTCTGCTGTTGTGTGTTTGTTCTGCTGTTGTGTGTTTGTTCTGCTGTTGTGTGTTTGTTCTGCTGTTGTGTGTTTGTTCTGCTGTTGTGTGTTTGTTCTGCTGTTGTGTGTTTGTTCTGCTGTTGTGTGTTTGTTCTGCTGTTGTGTGTTTGTTCTGCTGTTGTGTGTTTGTTCTGCTGTTGTGTGTTTGTTCTGCTGTTGTGTGTTTGTTCTGCTGTTGTGTGTTTGTTCTGCTGTTGTGTGTTTGTTCTGTTGTGTGTTTGTTCTGCTGTTGTGTGTGTGTTCTGCTGTTGTGTGTTTGTTCTGTTGTGTGTGTGTTCTGCTGTTGTGTGTGTGTTCTGCTGTTGTGTGTTTGTTCTGCTGTTGTGTGTTTGTTCTACTGTTGTGTGTGTGTTCTGCTGATGTGTGTTTGTTCTGCTGTTGTGTGTTTGTTCTGCTGTTGTGTGTTTGTTCTGCTGTTGTGTGTTTGTTCTGCTGTTGTGTGTTTGTTCTGCTGTTGTGTGTTTGTTCTGCTGTTGTGTGTTTGTTCTGCTGTTGTGTGTTTGTTCTGCTGTTGTGTGTTTGTTCTGCTGTTGTGTGTGTGTTCTGCTGTTGTGTGTTTGTTCTGTTGTGTGTGTGTTCTGCTGTTGTGTGTTTGTTCTGCTGTTGTGTGTGTGTTCTGCTGTTGTGTGTTTGTTCTGCTGTTGTGTGTTTGTTCTGCTGTTGTGTGTTTGTTCTGCTGTTGTGTGTTTGTTCTGCTGTTGTGTGTTTGTTCTGCTGTTGTGTGTTTGTTCTGCTGTTGTGTGTTTGTTCTGCTGTTGTGTGTTTGTTCTGCTGTTGTGTGTGTGTTCTGCTGTTGTGTGTTTGTTCTGCTGTTGTGTGTTTGTTCTGCTGTTGTGTGAACAAACACACAACAGCAGAACACAGCCTGTGGACGCCAGTCTTCTGTGACTCGTGTGTGTTCTCTCTCAGTCTTCAGATTTCTCTAATGCAGTGAAAATGAAACATATCCAGGTAATTGCAGGTTGTTTTATGATGGGTTTTGAAATATAAAACAGCGAGTTGCTTCAGCACAAATATGTTGTGGTCAATTACATGACAGAAGAACCTGTCGGGTTGAAGTGAATGTTACACGTATTACGAGCTCTATAAACCTGTGACTGCAGATCTTCTCAAACACTGCAGCTTTAGGAATCCATGCAGAGCTGTGACTGTGATTAATGGCCGGCTGCGACCCACAATGCATCAGTCACGCGTGATGCGACACCAGGTCTTGTTCCAGCAGGCGGCCATGCTTTCGTGTCAGGAACAACACGTGCAGGTCTGGATCAGGGCTGGGAACTGAGAGCCATTAAAAAAACTAAACAAAAATCCGATCTAAATAGTGTTCTGGTTACGGAAAGTTCTGCCAACGTGGATGTAAACACTGTATAAAACATCCACATGTTCCCTGCACTATACAGCGTAGTCCCTAATGATCCGGTTCTGTTTAGTGAACCAAAACTTTACCGTCTGATTCCTGAATGAATGATGTTCGCTGTGATCGCACTCGTCAAAGCTTTAATAGACTCAGGAGAATCATTGTCTTGAGTTTGCAATCTTTTATCGATTAATAATGCAGTTCTATCCGATTCCCAAACGAATGATTCTAAGGATCCGGTTCTTTCTACTGAATCAAAACCACACGGCACAAAAACTGTAGTCTGATTCCCAAACAAATAACTCTAATGAACCACTTAATAAATAATGAATCAATTAATTATTCCACCACTATTTAGTTTTCTGTTATTGATGTTTAAGGTTGTTAATATCTTCAGATTAGAGTTCTCAACGGGCCTGAAAATTACAACCCGACCCGACCCGGCCCGTGGCTTTTAAAGCCCGGACCCGAACAAACCCGACACATCAACATGAATTATCTGCCCGAACCCGGCCCGCGGCCCGACGGCCGTGTATTTTTTATATTTTTTTCTCATACACGTTATGACCAGCAGACGGGAATTCAAATCAACCTTTAATGTCCACGCCTTTTAACAATACAAACGACTGAAACAATAAACTTTAAATATATAAATAGGCTATATAAATATGCCTTAGTCTAAATAAAAATCTTCAAACAATAATAAATAAAAAGAACTCAAACATGTACCCAGCCAGCGGGCGGGCTGTACAACATAACCTGTAGAATTTCCATCAGAATCCAGCACCAGTCCAAACACTTTCCAGACCTCTGATTTCCCACTCCTGTAGTAGCGATGGTGAATTCACCTGCGGCAAGTTCACTTTTCACCAACTCCATCTTCTTCTCCCGGCTAAAGGCGCGCACGCAGCGGCGTCAGGTCTGCCCGCACCCCTCTCCATGATGCACGCCACGTTACACGCAGCAGCCAGACTTTCTTTACGGTGAACAGCAGCGATGATTAATAAATGATTTTTTTTTTTTTTTTCACTGAGCGGAATAGATTAAGCCCGAGGTCCGACCCGAGTCATTTGCTTATATTTTCGACCCGAACCCGGCCCGACCCCGCGGGTCCCGTCGGGTTTGTCGGGCCGACCCGACCCGTTGAGAACTCTACTTCAGATGATCAGTCTCACTCAGAAGTGCGGTAGTTAAGTGTCTGACAATGTGCTGCTAAACAAAACAGTTCGAATGTTTCTGTCACTGTGAGTCGAGCAGAATCAACAAATCCACGGCTGGATGGGAAAAGGCGCCGCAGGACATCAAGCCTCTCCCGGGAATGGCACATATGGACATGTGGCAGTTGAAAGGCGTCCTGAAACACTCGAGCGTGAGCCGTGTGTATGGTGTGTGTACGGTGTGTGTACAGTCAACAGGAAGCTGGCTTTCATCTGCTCTGTCTGAGGGCAAAGGTCACGCTAGTTTCACGCTTGGCAGACGCACAGAGAAGCTCTGGCCCCGATCTGAGCCTCTGACACCAGCAGAAACACAGCGATTTACAACAAAAGCACACATAATAATTCATGTAATAAGTGTTAGTGATCGGGAATGACGCCGCCTGTGTCCTTTCATGATATTCCAACATATTCCAGAGCTGCAGGTATTGGATTCGCACAGCTGAAGATGAATTATG
>NC_136899.1:27044445-27054445 GCF_949152265.1 Phoxinus phoxinus | reverse complement strand
CTCACTCACTCTCTCACTCACACACTCACTCAATGACTCACTCACTCTCTCTCACTCACTCTCTCACTCACTCACTCTCTCACTCTCTCACTCACTCTCTCACTCTCACTCTCACTCTCACTCTCTCTCACTCACTCACTCACTCACTCACTCACTCTCTCACTCACTCTCTCTCACTCTCTCACTCACTCACTCTCTCACTCACTCATTCTCTCACTCACTCACTCTCTCACTCACACACTCACTCAATCACTCACTCACTCTCTCACTCTCTCTCTCACTCACTCACTCACTCACTCACTCACTCACTCACTCACTCACTCACTCACTCTCTCACTCACTCACTCACTCACTCTCTCACTCTATCTCTCTCTCTCACTCACTCACTCACTCACTCACTCACTCACTCACTCACTCACTCACTCACTCACTCTCTCACTCACTCACTCACTCACTCTCTCACTCTATCTCTCTCTCTCACTCACTCACTCTCTCACTCACTCATTCTCTCACTCACTCACTCTCTCACTCTCTCACTAACTAGATGAAATTCGTCTCCCAGTTATTTTTGACCGTGAGGAGCACAAGTGTGACTATTTTTAACCTGTTCGAATCATGTCCATGCTTTTTTGTATGTGTGTGTGTGTGTGTGTGTGTGTGTGTGTGTTCATACAGCAAGTGCCAAAACCTTTACCAAGTTTCGTAGCATTCCGATGAAGTTTTTATTTTATTTTTTAAAACAAATGTAAAACTGACCGAAGAGCAGCAGAGGGTTAAAGTAGAAAGACTGAAATAATATTTTCTTGTAAAATGTACTCCAGTAATTTTTTTTACACTTTAGAGAAGTAAGGTCAAGTTGAGTGAACTGCATTGTGGGATACCGAGCGTTGTGTACTCTAATGTATACCGCAAGTTCAGGCAAATATAGATCAGTGTTTTAGGATTGTTTATGACGTCAGTCTGGAGATGTTTGTTCTGTATGTTTTGAAGGCTGTAAACTGGGCGAAGCGTCAGAGTTCCTGGTGCCGATGGACGCCCGTATCCAGGTGCCCACGAGGAGCGCACAGGTGGGCTGTTACGAGGTGTGTACCTGCGGTCAGAGCGGACGCCTGGAGAACTGCGCTGAGATGCCATGTGTCGACACCACCCAGACCTGCCTCATCGCAGGACAGCGCAGAAGTAAGGCGCTTGAGGGCTTAAACTGCCCGATCATGCTATTTTAAAGGCTCCTAATGTTGCTAAGAGTTTCCTACAACTAGTTAACATGCATCTGAGGTCAAAAACACTGTAATTTTCCTCAAAGTAAACATTGAACATCAGTGTCTGAAACGGTTCATTCGAAGATTCAGTCTCTCTAAACCCCGCCTCTCTGAGAGCTGCTCTGCTGTGATTGGTCAGAAAGCAAACGCTCATTATCATATCTGAGTCTCGGCTCTTGATCACAGTGAAAAGAACAGTAACGATGGCGTTGGTTTCACCGTCTCAATCTCAGAAAACAGCGTCTTCTCGACATGAACAACACGAACTCCTTTTATCTGCACTTTGATCTTTGAAACTTTGCAGATAGTTTACATTCTTAAACAGCTTTATTACACATTACATAACTAGGAATATTCAAAAAAGCATTATAGGGGCACTTTAAATTTTAATCCAGTAATGTAGTTTAATCACGTGTTTTATGTGATGATTTTATGTAACAGACACATGTGATTTTGTTAGTTTTTATTTAATTATTATTGCAAGTTTAACGCAAGAGGCAGAAAACTGAGACAGTTGAAAGGTGGATGCTGCCATCTATTGGTGAGATGTTGCATGAAACGACAAATTCATGTATCTGTAATTCATGAAATCTCTATTCTCAATGGATGAATAATTAAAGTAGCTTGTTATGTTTCCAAAATGCTTTAAACACAAAATATCTGTTTAAATCATTAAAAATATAATCTGTGTAACACACACACACACACACACACACATTTTTTAAAGTTTTATTTGGTTATATATATATATATTTAAACTTTTAACACCTTCTAATTAGAATAAATGCATATAAACTGAAATGCTCTTTTCTTGTTGTTTTTATCAGTATTCCTCTTTTGTAAACAGCTCATTTTACGCTGTTGGTTTGAACCTGAAGGAGTTTATTGCCTTTTCTTTCATGTTTATTTTTACTCCACTTCTAAAGCGGTTTATTAGAGACAGATGTGCTTTATAGTTGTGTCGAGCGATGCGTATTAGAAGATGAACTAATCTCGCAAGTATTTTTACTGTTTGTATGAAAACAAAATGTGTAGTGTTATATTCTTTGTCATAATATGAGAATATGGGAATAACTATGTGTGTATATATATATATATATATATATAATGTTGTGAATGAGTGAATGTTGTCTATCCCAATGTTCTGATGATCTGATGATCTGATGATCTGATGTTCTGATGATCTGATGTTCTGATCTGATGTTCTGATGATCTGATGTTCTGATGATCTGATGTTCTGATGATCTGATGTTCTGATCTGATGTTCTGATGATCTGATGTTCTGATGTTCTGATCTGATGTTCTGATGATCTGATCTGATGTTCTGATGATCTGATGTTCTGATCTGATGATCTGATCTGATGTTCTGATGATCTGATGTTCTGATCTGATGTTCTGATGATCTGATGATCTGATGTTCTGATGATCTGATGTTCTGATGTTCTGATGTTCTGATGATCTGATGTTCTGATGATCTGATGTTCTGATCTGATGTTCTGATGATCTGATGTTCTGATGTTCTGATCTGATGTTCTGATGATCTGATCTGATGTTCTGATGATCTGATGTTCTGATCTGATGATCTGATCTGATGTTCTGATGATCTGATGTTCTGATCTGATGTTCTGATGATCTGATGATCTGATGTTCTGATGATCTGATGTTCTGATGTTCTGTTCTGATGTTCTGATCTGATGTTCTGATGATCTGATGTTCTGATGATCTGATGATCTGATGATCTGATGTTCTGATGTTCTGATGATCTGATCTGATGTTCTGATGATCTGATGATCTGATGATCTGATGTTCTGATGATCTGATGTTCTGATCTGATGTTCTGATCTGATGTTCTGATCTGATGTTCTGATGATCTGATGTTCTGATGATCTGATGATCTGATGATCTGATGTTCTGATGTTCTGATGATCTGATCTGATCTGATGTTCTGATGATCTGATGTTCTGATGTTCTGATGATCTGATGTTCTGATGATCTGATGATCTGATGTTCTGATGTTCTGATGTTCTGATGATCTGATCTGATGTTCTGATGTTCTGATGATCTGATGTTCTGATGATCTGATCTTATGTTCTGATGATCTGATGTTCTGTTCTGATGTTCTGATCTGATGTTCTGATTTGATGTTCTGATGATCTGATGTTCTGATGTTCTGATGATCTGATGATCTGATCTGATCTGATCTGATCTGATCTGATCTGATCTGATGTTCTGATGATCTGATCTGATGTTCTGATGTTCTGATGTTCTGTTATGATGTTCTGATGTTCTGATCTGATGTTCTGATGATCTGATGATCTTATGTTCTGATCTGATGTTCTGATGATCTGATGATCTGATGATCTGATGATCTGATGATCTGATGATCTGATGTTCTGATGATCTGATGTTCTGATGTTCTGATCTGATGTTCTGATGATCTGATCTCATGTTCTGATGATCTGATGTTCTGATCTGATGTTCTGATCTGATGATCTGATGTTCTGATGATCTGATGATCTGATGATCTGATGTTCTGATGTTCTGATGATCTGATGTTCTGATGATCTGATCTGATGTTCTGATGATCTGATGTTCTGTTCTGATGTTCTGATCTGATGTTCTGATCTGATGTTCTGATGATCTGATGTTCTGATGATCTGATGTTCTGATGATCTGATGATCTGATGATCTGATGTTCTGATGATCTGATGATCTGATGTTCTGATGTTCTGATGATCTGATGTTCTGATGATCTGATCTGATGTTCTGATGATCTGATGTTCTGTTCTGATGTTCTGATCTGATGTTCTGATGATCTGATGTTCTGATGATCTGATGATCTGATGATCTGATGTTCTGATGATCTGATGATCTGATGATCTGATCTGATGTTCTGATGTTCTGATGATCTGATCTGATGTTCTGATATGATGTTCTGATGTTCTGATCTGATGTTCTGATGATCTGATCTGATGTTCTGATGATCTGATGTTCTGATGATCTGATCTGATGTTCTGATATGATGTTCTGATGTTCTGATCTGATGTTCTGATGATCTGATCTGATGTTCTGATGATCTGATGTTCTGATGATCTGATCTGATGTTCTGATATGATGTTCTGATGATCTGATGATCTGATGATCTGATCTGATGTTCTGATGTTCTGATGATCTGATCTGATGTTCTGATCTGATGATCTGATGATCTGATGTTCTGATGATCTGATGTTCTGATCTGATGTTCTGATCTGATGTTCTGATGATCTGATGATCTGATGATCTGATGTTCTGATGATCTGATGATCTGATGATCTGATCTGATGTTCTGATGTTCTGATGATCTGATCTGATGTTCTGATATGATGTTCTGATGTTCTGATCTGATGTTCTGATGATCTGATGTTCTGTTCTGATGTTCTGATGTTCTGATGTTCTGATCTGATGTTCTGATCTGATGATCTGATCTGATGTTCTGATCTGATGTTCTGATGATCTGATCTGATGATCTGATGTTCTGATCTGATGTTCTGATCTGATGTTCCGATCTGATGTTCTGATCTGATGTTCTGGTCCAGCTCACGGTTCCTCGTTCCGGCTCGACTGCCAGGTCTGTTCCTGCTTCGCCGGAGAAACCGTCTGTTCGTCCCGCCAGTGTCTGCGGTCCGATGGACCAGACGAGGACCGACGCATCTTCACAGGTGTGTTTCTCAGATTACACCGGTGTCTATATTCAAATATAGTTCTTCATGCTTACTATTATACACAATAACAGACAACAAATTTATCGGTTACGTATGTAACCCTAGTTCCCTGAAGAGTGAACGAGACGCTGTGGGAACACCTCTGCGTGAGTGCGTCGTGAAGCACGTGTGGAATCAGTCCAATGGGGTTACGAGACGTCATAGGCGGGTGACGTCACAGACCTAAATCAAACAGTGCCAGCTTCTGATAGGCTGAAGCAAGTCGATCACGGGCATGCCAGGAGTATGGCAGGGCGACGCAGCGACTCGTTCTGTACTATTATTAGTAGGGACCTTAGGAACATAGCCAGGCCTAGGATGAAGGAAGGCCTTTACTATGCCAGGCAAGAATCCCAGGCACGAGGGTGAAGCCGAGAGTGCTTGAATGTCTCCAGTTCTCTTCAGATATGAGATAGCAATAAGAAAGATGGTTTTAAGAGTAAGGAACTTCTCCGAAACTTCTTCATCAGGCTCGAACGGAGCTAGGGAGAGGCCTTCTAGTACAACAGCCAAGTCCCAAGTTGGCCCTCTCGAGCGGACTGCTGGCCTCAGCCTCAAAGTGCCACGAAGGAAACGAGTTTGTAGTGGGTGTCTCCCCAAGGATGCTCCACTCAAAGGGACGTAGTGAGCAGCTAGTGGCGCCATGCACACCTTCAGTGTGGAGGGGGATAACCCTGCGGAGAAGCGGTCCTGTAGTTAACCGGGTCCAACAGTGGCTCTCCACACAAGGAAGTGAATAATCTCCACTTCAAGGCATATAACTTCCTCGTGGACGGAGCTCTGGAGTGGAGGATGGTCTCAACAACCTAAAAAAACAATGATTCACACACAGGGCGCTTGCTGAAGGCACAGAAGCTGATTCAGATGTGCTTTATAGTTTATAGTTTCCACACGCGGTTCACGATGCACTCACGCAGAGGCGTTCCCACAGCGTCTCGACGCAGCTCGAGTTCCCTTGAAAGGAACTACACTACCAGTCGAATCTTTGCGGTAATGAAGACGTTGTAATGTTTTAGTCTCTTCTGCTCACTAAAGCTGCTTTTATTTGATCACAGAAGAGACGTGTTGCCTTGAAAGGGTTAAGCTCTCTCTGGCAATAAACGAGTATGATTGTAATAGCACGTGTGTGTCATTAGTGTTGCTCTTCTTCCTCAGGTCTTCCCTGCGGTTGTGCGGACCACTTTGTGCCGGTGTGTGCCGGGAACGGACGCACATATCCCAGCGCATGTGTGGCTCGCTGTGTCGGCTTCAGGGACAATCAGTTTGTGTTCGGCTCGTGCAGAAGCATCGACCCCTGCCTGCCCAACCCCTGCCAGCACAGCCAGAGGTGAGTGACCAAGTGCTTCACACACGTCTGACCCGCATCTCTCTGTCTGAGACTGCTCTGCTGGGAGATCACAGTTACTCTGTCCTGATGACGGGGTTAGTCCAGAGTAGGGCTGTCACTTTTTATTCGATATTCGAATATGCATTCGAACATGACGTGAAATAACCGTAATCGAACTTCAAATAAACTATTCGGTTTTTAAAGTGCCATGTCTAGCGCATTTTTTACAGTCTATGATAAGACCGTTTGCTTTTTATTTTAAAAAAGCGTGTTATTTTGAAAGCGTGTAACAGGCTGCTATGTTATTGTCAGATATGACGGCGCGCTGCAACACGCATCACCGCAGATGATCTATTCATCAAGCGCCAAGCCAATGTGCAAACTATCGCAAATCAAAGTGAAAGTAAGTCGCAGACGCTTTAACACACAATAATAATAATCTTCATTAAAAGTAAAGAAACGAAATGATCTTACCAGGGCTGCCGCTCTCTCTTATTGCAGTCTTTGATGTTAGCTGATGATCAATAAAATGCAGCTCATATGTTGCTTTCGGTGACATTAAATCCATTAAATCTGCATATAGCGCGGGAATTGAAGATCGGATTTATATCCGGTTTAAACCACATTTAGGCCTATGTGACCAGGTGTAAATGGAATCGTTTTGATAGCTATCCGATCTGAGAAAACGCATGAAGTGTCTGGTTTAAACAGCCCCAGAAACGCAGCAGACGGCCAGAGCATCGCCAGGCGTCCAACATCGTATGACTGCATACTTTCCTGCACAACCGGTCGGCACCGTGCAGATGCACATGTAAAGGCAAGGTTTATTTGCAGATATGAGTCCTATAAGTGTAATTTTGGGAGTCCTGTTTATGACTGTCAAACTGTTAGTAAAGTTTCGATTGACGTTTTTTTTTTTGCACGCACGCACGCGCGGGAGGGGGGGGGGGGCGGATGGGAATAGATATTCGAATATATTCGAATACATAGGCTGGTATTTGATATCCGTTCGAATTTGATTTTTCTCAAAAGTGACAGCCCTAGTCCAGAGACGTGTGTGTGTTCATCAGGAGTGTGTGTGTGACTCTCACATCACAGATCCACTTTAACTGCTGGCCATCCGTTCAAGGCAAGGCAAGTTTATTTATATAGCACATTTCATACACAATGGTAATTCAAAGAGCTTTACATAGAAGAAATTAAAATAATCAAAAGAAATAAGAATAATTAAAAGAAATAAGAATAATTAAAACAGTTTAGAATAAAAAAAATAAAATACAGTGCAAACAGTCGGACGGACAGTGGCACAGCTCATTCAGTAAATGCAAAGCTAAACAGAAGTGTTCTGAGTCTGGATTTGAATGTGGCTACAGTAGGAGCGCACCTGATCTCTTCTGGTTCTGGTTCTGGTTCTGGTTCCAGCATAATAGCTAAAGCGGACTCTCCTTGCTTTGAGTGAACTCTTGGTATTTCTAGTTGATGTGATCCTAATGATCTCAGTGATCTGTTGGGTTTATATTCAGTGAGCATATCTGCAATGTATTGAGGTCCTAGGCCATTAAATGATTTATATACCAGTAATAATACTTTAAAATCAATCCTAAATGTGACTGGAAGCCAGTGTAAAGACCTGAGGACTGGTGTGATATGTTCATATTTTCTGGTTCTGCTCAGCGTTCTGTACGAGCTGCAACTGTCTTCAGTGAGGAGTCCATTACAATAATCCACCCTGCTGGTCATGAAAGCATGCACAAGTTTCTCTAAGTCCTGACTGGAAACAAAACATCTAATTCCTGCAATATTCTTCAGATGATAGTATGCAGATTTAGTTATTGCTTTGACATGACTACTGAAGCTAAGGTCTGACTCTAGAGACACACCAAGATTCCTGACTTGATGTTTTTTTTTTTTTTTTTTAACACAGTCTGATTTCTGAATCCATCAAAAATAAGCATTCTGTGATATGATAAATGACACCAAAGTTTCATTAATAATAATTATGATGATGATAACTGATAATAGTACAGTTTAATAAGTAGAAATAAAAAAACTTATTTGACAATTAATTTGTATTATTAAAAATAAAAATATAATTATTGAAAGAAAATATTTCTCCAACTTGCCACATGAATATAAATAAATCAATATAATAAATGATGCAAAATGGCAGTTTATTTTAATACATGTAAAAAATGTATCAATGCATGGTGTTTTAATAATAAAATCAAAACATTTCTAATTAATGACTGTAATAATAATGTATTTTGAATAAACTTTTCCTCCAACATGTACAATATATGATAAAAGACAAATATTTAATAAATAATCATCATTAATACTACAATTGAATAAAAAACAATAAAAAATTATAATACAAAATAGAAATTAATATATGTAATAATTTATTAATCAAATAATTAGTAATAATAATACAATTATAATATTTTAAATCCTTATATAAGTTAAGCTTTGGATAAAAGCGTCAGCTAAATGAATAAATGTAAATGTAAGTTTAGTTAACTTTAGTTTTACAATATTATAAAAGACTCTTTAACAATCTTTAATAAATAATAATAATACTAGTAAAATGTAGTAATAACACTTGATAAAAGGAAATAAAAAGAAGTAAAAAAAATGTAGTAATAAGAAATTCAAATATAAAATAATTCAATAAAAATGGAGGGTTAATTGCAACTAACACTAAAATTTTTATAAAATAAACATGAACTGAAATAACATAAAACAAACTTTGGACAATTTTCTAATTTTGTGTCTGATTTATAATTGAAACTGAAACTGATTAATGAAACTGAAAAATGTATAAAAACTATATAGACAAAAACAAACCGAATAAAAATGAAAAACAAAATGACTGAACAGAACATATAAAAATAGAAAACAATTCAAACTATTAATAAACTCTCAATAACCCTAAAACAACACCGTATCAAACATAACATGGTCATAATTATTCAATTGAAATAACTGTTGAGAAAGATGAATGAAGTAATCCTGCTGAGCCTGGACACACACATCTGCGTCTGCTCTCCTCAGTGTGTGTGTGTGTGTGTGTGTGTGTGTGTGTGTGTGTGCTCTCCTCAGTGTGTGTGTGTGTGTGTGTGTGTGCTCTCCTCAGTGTGTGTGTGTGTGTGTGTGTGTGTGTGTGTGTGTGTGTCTGCTCTCCTCAGTGTGTGTGTGTGTGTGTGTGTGTGTGTGTGTGTGTGTCTGCTCTCCTCAGTGTGTGTGTGTGTGTGTGTGTGTGTGTGTGTGTCTGTCTGCTCTTCTCAGTGTGTGTGTGTGTGTGTGTGTCTGCTCTCCTCAGTGTGTGTGTGTGTGTGTGTGTCTGCTCTCCTCAGTGTGTGTGTGTGTGTGTGTGTGTGTGTGTGTCTGCTCTCCTCAGTGTGTGTGTGTGTGTGTGTGTGTGTGTGTCTGTCTGCTCTCCTCAGTGTGTGTGTGTGTGTGTGTGTGTGTGTCTGCTCTCCTCAGTGTGTGTGTGTGTGTGTGTGTGTGTGTGTGTGTGTGTGTGTGTGTCTGCTCTCCTCAGTGTGTGTGTGTGTGTCTGCTCTCCTCAGTGTGTGTGTGTGTGTGTGTGTGTGTGTGTGTCTGCTCTCCTCAGTGTGTGTGTGTGTGCGTCTGCTCTCCTCAGTGTGTGTGTGTGTGTGTGTGTGTGTGTG
>NC_136899.1:26991945-27036945 GCF_949152265.1 Phoxinus phoxinus | reverse complement strand
AGCCGGTGACGCTGCATGACATCCTGAAGATCCTGCGGCTGCACATCTCTGTTCCTCAGTGCGACATCTTCGGTTATCTGAGCATCGACTCCGAGATCATCATCCTTATCGTGCCTGTGGACCAGCAGCCGACGCCACTGCAGGTGTGTGTGTGTGTGATGACCGCAACTGACCACAACTGATCAGAACTGATTACAACTGACCACAACTGATTACAACTGATTACAACTGACCACAACTGATTACAACTGATCACAACTGATTACAACTGACCACAACCGACCACAACTGATCACAACTGATTACAACTGACCACAACTGATTACAACTGACCACAACTGATCCCAACTGACCACAACTGATTACAACTGATTAAAACTGATCCCAACTGACCACAACTGATTGCAACTGCTCAGAACTGATTACAACTGCTCACAACCGATCACAACAACTGATCGCAACCGACCACAAAAACTGATCACAGCTGACCACAACTGATTACAACTGACCACAACAACTGATCACAACAACTGATTACAACTGATCACAACTGACCACAACTGATTACAACTGACCACAACTGACCACAACTGATTACAACTGACCACAACAACTGATCACAACTGATTACAACTGATCACAACTGATCACAACTGATCGCAACTGACCACAACTGACCACAATTGATCATAACTGACCACAACTGATTACAACTGACCACAACAACTGATCACAACAACTGATCACAACTGATCACAACTGATCGCAACTGACCACAACTGATTACAACTGACCACAACAACTGATCACAACAACTGATCACAACTGATTACAACTGACCACAACTGATTACAACTGACCAAAACTGACCACAACAACTGATCACAACTGATTACAACTGATCACAACTGATTACAACTGACCACAACTGATCACAATTGATTACAACTGATCACAACTGATCGCAACTGACCACAACTGATTACAACTGACAACAACAACTGATCACAACTGATTACAACTGATCACAACAACTGATTACAACTGATCACAACTGATCGCAACTGACCACAACTGATCATAACTGACCACAACTGATTACAACTGACCACAACAACTGATCACAACAACTGATCACAACTGATCGCAACTGACCACAACTGACCACAACAACTGATCACAACAACTGATCACAACTGATCGCAACTGACCACAACTCACCACAACTGATTACAACTGACCACAACAACTGATCACAACAACTGATTACAACTGATCACAACTGATCGCAACTGACCACAACTGATCACAACTGATCGCAACTGACCACAACTGATTACAACTGACCACAACTGATTACAACTGACCACAACAACTGATCACAACTGACCACAACAACTGATCACAACTGATCACAACTGATTACAACTGACCACAACTGATTACAACTGACCACAACAACTGATCACAACTGACCACAACAACTGATCACAACTGATTACAACTGACCACCACAACTGATTACAACTGACCACAACTGATTACAACTGACCACAACAACTGATCACAACTGACCACAACAACTGATCACAACTGATTACAACTGATCACAACTGATTACAACTGACGTGCGTGAATTTATGCACCACAACATTATAATGCACAGTATGAAAAATGGATATTCATTTTGAATTTTGAAATAAGCAATTGAATATGTAATATCAACCAATATAACATATTTCCTGACATAACAAAAAAAAAATGTATATGGCCAATGACCTATAGAGGCTAATGCAGGATAATTAGGACATGTTTTCCCAATGACAAAAAGTGTCCCAATTTCCCAGAATTCACTCTGTCACCACCTGGTGAAAACGTTATTTAGTAATAATATATATTTTAAAGATCTATCCTTTAAAAAGTATGGTTGTCTGGATGAATCTCACTCATATCAAGTAATAATTCACAGTTTCTTAGTTTAGCATGAGTTCCTGAAGCGGTGTTGCTGATCTCCACACTCGTGCTGCAGTGAGCATCTGTGTTCCCCTGAGGAGCCAGCGCAGGCTTTCACACGCTTGCATCATGTGCTCCAGACACATCACAGCTGTGTGCCTGACGTAATGCCCTACTTCTGTGTGTGTGTGTGTGTGTGTGTGTGTGCGCGTGTGTGTCCACAGATTGAAGCCTGCAGTAAGGAGGCAGAGAAGATCGACTCGCTCATCAACTCGGGCAGCCCGACGCTGGTGTCCCACGTGCCTCTGTCGGCGTTCCTGCACTCGGAGCTCCAGCTCTCCTCCGTCAGCTTCTCGGCGGCCTCATCCCTCGCTCTCTCCCTCTGCCTGCTCTCCTCCTCCCTCGTCCTGTCTTTACACATCTTTTCTCCTTATGACCTCTGACCTTCACAGGTCACCTGACTGGAAACCGTCCCAGTCGACCGTTACGCTGCAAACTGACAATCAGCTTCAGCTTCAGCATCAGGAGATGGACTTTCTTCTCACTATAAGGACCTTCTCAAGCGGAAGCTGTTCCTCAAGGTCGCGGTAAACAGGAAGCGGAAGAAACATGTCGAGTTCAGATGATTGCTGCTTTTAGATCTCTCATGGACCGATTTACTCAAGCACATATCAGCTTTCTGTAGAAGCCTGTTTCTGCCACGGAATAAAACATTCAAAAAGGTAATTGCGACTTTAAAAAAAAAAGTTTTACTTTTTAACTTTTTTTTCCCGCAATTGTGAGTTTATATCGCGCAATTTGGAGAAAAAAGTCAGAATAGTCACTTAAAAAGTCATAACTTCAAAAAAAGTCAGAATTGTGAGATAAAAAGTGGCAATTGCGATAAAAAGTCAGAATGGTGAGATAAAAAGTGGCAATTGCGATAAAAAGTCAGGATTGTGAGATAAAAAGTAGCAATTGCGATAAAAAGTCAGAATGGTGAGATAAAAAGTGGCAATTGCGATAAAAAGTCAGAATGGTGAGATAAAAAGTGGCAATTGCGATAAAAAGTCAGGATTGTGAGATAGAAAGTCGCAATTATAAGTCAGAATTGTGAGTTAAAAAGTCACAATTATAAGTCAGAATTGTGAGATAAAAAGTCGCAATTATAAGTCAGATTTGTGAGATAAAAAGTCACAATTGCGATAAAAAGTCAGGATTGTGAGATAAAAAGTCACAATTGCGATAAAAAGTCAGGATTGTGAGATAAAAAGTCACAATTGCGATAAAAAGTCAGGATTGTGAGATAAAAAGTGGCAATTGCGATAAAAAGTCAGAATTGTGAGATAAAAAGTCACAATTGCGATAAAAAGTCAGGATTGTGAGATAAAAAGTGGCAATTGCGATAAAAAGTCAGAATTGTGAGATAAAAAGTTGCAATTATAAGTCAGAATTGTGAGTTAAAAAGTCGCAATTATAAGTCAGAATTGTGAGTTAAAAAGTCGCAATTATAAGTCAGAATTGTGAGTTAAAAAGTCGCAATTATAAGTCAGAATTGTGAGATAAAAAGTCGCAATTATAAGTCAGAATTGTGAGTTAAAAAGTCGCAATTATAAGTCAGAATTGTGAGATAAAAAGTCGCAATTATAAGTCAGATTTGTAAGATAAAAAGTCAGAATTGCGATAAAAAGTCAGAATTGTGAGATAAAAAGTCGCAATTGTGAGAAAAGGTCAGAATTGAGTTAAACTTGTTTTGTTTTTTATTCTGTGGCAGAAACCAGCTTCCACAGTCTTCAAGTAGCCTGAGGATAATTTTATTTTATTTTAAATATGATATATTGTTTGAAATATTGTATTGTTCCTTTAATGTTGATCAATTAAAAAAATCCAGAAAGAGGATCCCAGCCATGTAAACAAATATGACAATCGTACTGCTTATCCGTAAAGTGGTAAACACAATATGCCTTGCTTATAAATTTATATATATATAAATAAATGTATGTGTATAGATTTTTTTTTTAAACGAAGTATTGCAAAACCTTTATGTTCATAAGAGAAGCAAAATGTTCTATTTTGAGATGTTTTTTCTGATGATAAGGTCATTTTTAAAGCTAATGCCTGCATGATTGACAGTGTTTTTACAGAATGTGTTGTATTGTCGTGTTGTGTTCCTGTCTGCACCACATTAAGGGCCCTTGTTTCAATCAGTATTATTTGGCTTAGGCAGCTGTGTAGCAGTGTAGGGCCTTACTGTGTCCTGTCCGTCTTACTGTATGTGTGTAACACTTCCCATGTATATTTTTATATGATAATAATAAATGTGATCATATTGCCGAAGGATTTCATCAGAATGGTCTAGTTTATGTCCTGGTTTAGACCCTCTAGACTATACTACTGTCAGTGTCAGTAAAATTGATTAACATTAAATTGATCACAAGTGACAGTAAAGACATTTATAATGGTACAAAAGATTATATTTCAAATAAATGCTGTTCTTTTGAACTTTATATTCATCAAAGAATCCTGAAGAATAAAATGTATGACGGTTGCCACAAAATATGAACTGTTCTCAACACTGATAATAATCATAAATGTGTCTTGATCATCAGATCATCATATTACACTGATTTCTGGAGGATCATGTGACACTGAAGACTGGAGTAATGATGATAAATTCAGCTTTGATCACAGGAATACATTACACTTTACTATATATTCACATAGAAAACTGCAGATTTACATTATAATAATATTTCACAGTTTTACTGTATTTATGATCAAATAAATGCAGCTTTGGTGAGCAGAAGAGACTCTCTCAGAAACATTAAAAACTCTTCATATTATACCATTATATCATTAACTATTACTTTAATTATATATAGGGTTATGGTTATATATTATAGGGTTTTATATATATATATATATTTGAGATGGCACCACAAGACGCCGCTCGCTGGCAGAGCACAAGTTTCTGGACGGCACATGAGTCTGAAGTAATGAGTTTGGAGCAACATGAGGAGAGTAAACGCAGAACGCTCATTTTTGGACTGTTTCAAATTAACTATTTAAAATGATACTGCTGTTCTTTTGCTGTTTTAGTTTCCAAGACTTTTTATAGCCAAAAGTCAGGCGATTTTCCCTTATTGCAAAACTGAGTGACACAACATATTGTACATGTTAGTCTTTCACCAAAACAGGAAGTGAATGTCAGTTCTCAAGAAATGCCAGAGCGACTGACATCATCAGAAGACCACTGAAAACACACGAGTGTGAGCGCTTCAGGTGTGTGAGATATCAGAAACACGAGTGTGAGAGCTTCAGGTGTGTGAGATCTCAGAAACACGAGTGTGAGCGCTTCAGGTGTGTGAGATATCAGAAACACGAGTGTGAGAGCTTCAGGTGTGTGAGATCTCAGAAACACGAGTGTGAGCGCTTCAGGTGTGTGAGATCTCAGACACACGAGTGTGAGCGCTTCAGGTGTGTGAGATATCAGAAACACGAGTGTGAGAGCTTCAGGTGTGTGAGATCTCAGAAACACGAGTGTGAGCGCTTCAGGTGTGTGAGATCTCAGACACACGAGTGTGAGCGCTTCAGGTGTGTGAGATCTCAGACACACGAGTGTGAGCGCTTCAGGTGTGTGAGATCTCAGAAACACGAGTGTGAGCGCTTCAGGTGTGTGAGATCTCAGAAACACGAGTGTGAGAGCTTCAGGTGTGTGAGATCTCAGACACACGAGTGTGAGAGCTTCAGGTGTGTGAGATCTCAGAAACACGAGTGTGAGCGCTTCAGGTGTGTGAGATCTCAGACACATGAGTGTGAGAGCTTCAGGTGTGTGAGATCTCAGACACATGAGTGTGAGAGCTTCAGGTGTGTGAGATCTCAGACACACGAGTGTGAGAGCTTCAGGTGTGTGAGATCTCAGACACACGAGTGTGAGAGCTTCAGGTGTGTGAGATCTCAGACACATGAGTGTGAGAGCTTCAGGTGTGTGAGATCTCAGACACACGAGTGTGAGAGCTTCAGGTGTGTGAGATCTCAGACACACGAGTGTGAGCGCTTCAGGTGTGTGAGATCTCAGACACACGAGTGTGAGCGCTTCAGGTGTGTGAGATCTCAGACACACGAGTGTGAGAGCTTCAGGTGTGTGAGATCTCAGACACACGAGTGTGAGAGCTTCAGGTGTGTGAGATCTCAGACACACGAGTGTGAGAGCTTCAGGTGTGTGAGATCTCAGACACACGAGTGTGAGCGCTTCAGGTGTGTGAGATCTCAGACACACGAGTGTGAGAGCTTCAGGTGTGTGAGATCTCAGAAACACGAGTGTGAGCGCTTCAGGTGTGTGAGATCTCAGACACACGAGTGTGAGCGCTTCAGGTGTGTGAGATCTCAGACACACGAGTGTGAGCGCTTCAGGTGTGTGAGATCTCAGACACACGAGTGTGAGAGCTTCAGGTGTGTGAGATCTCAGACACACGAGTGTGAGCGCTTCAGGTGTGTGAGATCTCAGACACACGAGTGTGAGAGCTTCAGGTGTGTGAGATCTCAGAAACACGAGTGTGAGCGCTTCAGGTGTGTGAGATCTCAGACACACGAGTGTGAGAGCTTCAGGTGTGTGAGATCTCAGACACACGAGTGTGAGAGCTTCAGGTGTGTGAGATCTCAGAAACACGAGTGTGAGCGCTTCAGGTGTGTGAGATCTCAGACACACGAGTGTGAGAGCTTCAGGTGTGTGAGATCTCAGACACACGAGTGTGAGAGCTTCAGGTGTGTGAGATCTCAGAAACACGAGTGTGAGCGCTTCAGGTGTGTGAGATCTCAGACACACGAGTGTGAGCGCTTCAGGTGTGTGAGATCTCAGACACACGAGTGTGAGAGCTTCAGGTGTGTGAGATCTCAGACACACGAGTGTGAGAGCTTCAGGTGTGTGAGATCTCAGAAACACGAGTGTGAGCGCTTCAGGTGTGTGAGATCTCAGACACACGAGTGTGAGAGCTTCAGGTGTGTGAGATCTCAGACACACGAGTGTGAGCGCTTCAGGTGTGTGAGATCTCAGACACACGAGTGTGAGCGCTTCAGGTGTGTGAGATCTCAGAAACACGAGTGTGAGAGCTTCAGGTGTGTGAGATCTCAGACACACGAGTGTGAGAGCTTCAGGTGTGTGAGATCTCAGACACACGAGTGTGAGCGATTCAGGTGTGTGAGATCTCAGACACACGAGTGTGAGCGCTTCAGGTGTGTGAGATCTCAGAAACACGAGTGTGAGAGCTTCAGGTGTGTGAGATCTCAGAAACACGAGTGTGAGCGCTTCAGGTGTGTGAGATCTCAGAAACACGAGTGTGAGAGCTTCAGGTGTGTGAGATCTCAGACACATGAGTGTGAGAGCTTCAGGTGTGTGAGATCTCAGAAACACGAGTGTGAGCGCTTCAGGTGTGTGAGATCTCAGACACACGAGTGTGAGAGCTTCAGGTGTGTGAGATCTCAGAAACACGAGTGTGAGCGCTTCAGGTGTGTGAGATCTCAGACACACGAGTGTGAGCGCTTCAGGTGTGTGAGATCTCAGACACACGAGTGTGAGAGCTTCAGGTGTGTGAGATCTCAGACACACGAGTGTGAGCGCTTCAGGTGTGTGAGATCTCAGACACACGAGTGTGAGCGCTTCAGGTGTGTGAGATCTCAGACACACGAGTGTGAGAGCTTCAGGTGTGTGAGATCTCAGACACACGAGTGTGAGCGCTTCAGGTGTGTGAGATCTCAGACACACGAGTGTGAGAGCTTCAGGTGTGTGAGATCTCAGAAACACGAGTGTGAGCGCTTCAGGTGTGTGAGATCTCAGACACACGAGTGTGAGAGCTTCAGGTGTGTGAGATCTCAGACACACGAGTGTGAGAGCTTCAGGTGTGTGAGATCTCAGAAACACGAGTGTGAGCGCTTCAGGTGTGTGAGATCTCAGACACACGAGTGTGAGAGCTTCAGGTGTGTGAGATCTCAGACACACGAGTGTGAGAGCTTCAGGTGTGTGAGATCTCAGAAACACGAGTGTGAGAGCTTCAGGTGTGTGAGATCTCAGACACACGAGTGTGAGAGCTTCAGGTGTGTGAGATCTCAGACACACGAGTGTGAGAGCTTCAGGTGTGTGAGATCTCAGAAACACGAGTGTGAGAGCTTCAGGTGTGTGAGATCTCAGAAACACGAGTGTGAGAGCTTCAGGTGTGTGAGATCTCAGACACACGAGTGTGAGAGCTTCAGGTGTGTGAGATCTCAGACACACGAGTGTGAGAGCTTCAGGTGTGTGAGATCTCAGACACACGAGTGTGAGCGCTTCAGGTGTGTGAGATCTCAGACACACGAGTGTGAGCGCTTCAGGTGTGTGAGATCTCAGACACACGAGTGTGAGAGCTTCAGGTGTGTGAGATCTCAGACACACGAGTGTGAGCGCTTCAGGTTGTGAGATCTCAGAAACACGAGTGTGAGCGCTTCAGGTGTGTGAGATCTCAGACACACGAGTGTGAGCGCTTCAGGTGTGTGAGATCTCAGAAACATGAGTGTGAGCGCTTCAGGTGTGTGAGATCTCAGACACACGAGTGTGAGAGCTTCAGGTGTGTGAGATCTCAGACACACGAGTGTGAGCGCTTCAGGTGTGTGAGATCTCAGAAACACGAGTGTGAGCGCTTTAGGTGTGTGAGATCTCAGAAACACGAGTGTGAGCGCTTCAGGTGTGTGAGATCTCAGAAACATGAGTGTGAGCGCTTCAGGTGTGTGAGATCTCAGAAACACGAGTGTGAGCGCTTCAGGTGTGTGAGATCTCAGAAACACGAGTGTGAGCGCTTCAGGTGTGTGAGATCTCAGAAACACGAGTGTGAGAGCTTCAGGTGTGTGAGATCTCAGACACACGAGTGTGAGCGCTTCAGGTGTGTGAGATCTCAGACACACGAGTGTGAGAGCTTCAGGTGTGTGAGATCTCAAACACACGAGTGTGAGAGCTTCAGGTGTGTGAGATCTCAGACACATGAGTGTGAGCGCTTCAGGTGTGTGAGATCTCAGACACACGAGTGTAAGCGCTTCAGGTGTGTGAGATCTCAGACACACGAGTGTGAGAGCTTCAGGTGTGTGAGATCTCAAACACACGAGTGTGAGACCTTCAGGTTTGTGAGATCTCAGACACATGAGTGTGAGCGCTTCAGGTGTGTGAGATCTCAGACACACGAGTGTGAGCGCTTCAGGTGTGTGAGATCTCAGACACACGAGTGTGAGAGCTTCAGTTGTGTGAGATCTCAGACACACGAGTGTGAGCGCTTCAGGTGTGTGAGATCTCAGAAACACGAGTGTGAGCGCTTCAGGTGTGTGAGATCTCAGAAACACGAGTGTGAGAGCTTCAGGTGTGTGAGATCTCAGAAACACAAGTGTGAGAGCTTCAGGTGTGTGAGATCTCAGAAACACGAGTGTGAGAGCTTCAGGTGTGTGAGATCTCAGAAACACGAGTGTGAGCGCTTCAGGTGTGTGAGATCTCAGAAACACGAGTGTGAGCGCTTCAGGTGTGTGAGATCTCAGAAACACGAGTGTGAGAGCTTCAGGTGTGTGAGATCTCAGAAACACGAGTGTGAGTGCTTCAGGTGTGTGAGATCTCAGACACACGAGTGTGAGCGCTTCAGGTGTGTGAGATCTCAGAAACACGAGTGTGAGAGCTTCAGTTGTGTGAGATCTCAGACACACGAGTGTGAGCGCTTCAGGTGTGTGAGATCTCAGAAACACAAGTGTGAGAGCTTCAGGTGTGTGAGATCTCAGAAACACGAGTGTGAGAGCTTCAGGTGTGTGAGATCTCAGAAACACGAGTGTGAGCGCTTCAGGTGTGTGAGATCTCAGAAACACGAGTGTGAGCGCTTCAGGTGTGTGAGATCTCAGAAACACGAGTGTGAGAGCTTCAGGTGTGTGAGATCTCAGAAACACGAGTGTGAGCGCTTCAGGTGTGTGAGATCTCAGAAACACGAGTGTGAGCGCTTCAGGTGTGTGAGATCTCAGAAACACGAGTGTGAGAGCTTCAGGTGTGTGAGATCTCAGACACATGAGTGTGAGCGCTTCAGGTGTGTGAGATCTCAGACACACGAGTGTGAGCGCTTCAGGTGTGTGAGATCTCAGACACACGAGTGTGAGAGCTTCAGGTGTGTGAGATCTCAGACACATGAGTGTGAGCGCTTCAGGTGTGTGAGATCTCAAACACACGAGTGTGAGACCTTCAGGTTTGTGAGATCTCAGACACATGAGTGTGAGCGCTTCAGGTGTGTGAGATCTCAGACACACGAGTGTGAGCGCTTCAGGTGTGTGAGATCTCAGACACACGAGTGTGAGAGCTTCAGGTGTGTGAGATCTCAGAAACACGAGTGTGAGAGCTTCAGTTGTGTGAGATCTCAGACACACGAGTGTGAGCGCTTCAGGTGTGTGAGATCTCAGAAACACAAGTGTGAGAGCTTCAGGTGTGTGAGATCTCAGAAACACGAGTGTGAGAGCTTCAGGTGTGTGAGATCTCAGAAACACGAGTGTGAGCGCTTCAGGTGTGTGAGATCTCAGAAACACGAGTGTGAGCGCTTCAGGTGTGTGAGATCTCAGAAACACGAGTGTGAGATCTTCAGGTGTGTGAGATCTCAGAAACACGAGTGTGAGCGCTTCAGGTGTGTGAGATCTCAGAAACACGAGTGTGAGAGCTTTAGGTGTGTGAGATCTCAGAAACACGAGTGTGAGCGCTTCAGGTGTGTGAGATCTCAGAAACACGAGTGTGAGCGCTTCAGGTGTGTGAGATCTCAGAAACACGAGTGTGAGCGCTTCAGGTGTGTGAGATCTCAGAAACACGAGTGTGAGCGCTTCAGGTGTGTGAGATCTCAGAAACACGAGTGTGAGATCTTCAGGTGTGTGAGATCTCAGAAACACGAGTGTGAGCGCTTCAGGTGTGTGAGATCTCAGAAACACGAGTGTGAGAGCTTTAGGTGTGTGAGATCTCAGAAACACGAGTGTGAGCGCTTCAGGTGTGTGAGATCTCAGAAACATGAGTGTGAGAGCTTCAGGTGTGTGAGATCTCAGACACACGAGTGTGAGAGCTTCAGGTGTGTGAGATCTCAGAAACACGAGTGTGAGAGCTTCAGGTGTGTGAGATCTCAGAAACACGAGTGTGAGCGCTTCAGGTGTGTGAGATCTCAGACACACGAGTTTGAGAGCTTCAGGTGTGTGAGATCTCAGACACACGAGTGTGAGAGCTTCAGGTGTGTGAGATCTCAGACACACGAGTGTGAGCGCTTCAGGTGTGTGAGATCTCAGACACACGAGTGTGAGTGCTTCAGGTGTGTGAGATCTCAGACACACGAGTGTGAGCGCTTCAGGTGTGTGAGATCTCAGACACACGAGTGTGAGAGCTTCAGGTGTGTGAGATCTCAGAAACACGAGTGTGAGAGCTTCAGGTGTGTGAGATCTCAGAAACACGAGTGTGAGAGCTTCAGGTGTGTGAGATCTCAGAAACACGAGTGTGAGAGCTTCAGGTGTGTGAGATCTCAGAAACACGAGTGTGAGAGCTTCAGGTGTGTGAGATCTCAGACACACGAGTGTGAGAGCTTCAGGTGTGTGAGATCTCAGACACACGAGTGTGAGCGCTTCAGGTGTGTGAGATCTCAGACACACGAGTGTGAGAGCTTCAGGTGTGTGAGATCTCAGAAACACGAGTGTGAGAGCTTCAGGTGTGTGAGATCTCAGAAACACGAGTGTGAGAGCTTCAGGTGTGTGAGATCTCAGACACACGAGTGTGAGAGCTTCAGGTGTGTGAGATCTCAGAAACATGAGTGTGAGAGCTTCAGGTGTGTGAGATCTCAGAAACACGAGTGTGAGCGCTTCAGGTGTGTGAGATCTCAGAAACACGAGTGTGAGAGCTTTAGGTGTGTGAGATCTCAGAAACATGAGTGTGAGCGCTTCAGGTGTGTGAGATCTCAGAAACACGAGTGTGAGCGCTTCAGGTGTGTGAGATCTCAGAAACACGAGTGTGAGCGCTTCAGGTGTGTGAGATCTCAGAAACACGAGTGTGAGCGCTTCAGGTGTGTGAGATCTCAGAAACACGAGTGTGAGATCTTCAGGTGTGTGAGATCTCAGAAACACGAGTGTGAGCGCTTTCAGGTGTGTGAGATCTCAGAAACACGAGTGTGAGAGCTTTAGGTGAGTGAGATCTCAGAAACACGAGTGTGAGCGCTTCAGGTGTGTGAGATCTCAGAAACATGAGTGTGAGAGCTTCAGGTGTGTGAGATCTCAGACACACGAGTGTGAGAGCTTCAGGTGTGTGAGATCTCAGAAACACGAGTGTGAGAGCTTCAGGTGTGTGAGATCTCAGAAACACGAGTGTGAGCGCTTCAGGTGTGTGAGATCTCAGACACACGAGTGTGAGAGCTTCAGGTGTGTGAGATCTCAGAAACACGAGTGTGAGAGCTTCAGGTGTGTGAGATCTCAGACACACGAGTGTGAGCGCTTCAGGTGTGTGAGATCTCAGACACACGAGTGTGAGAGCTTCAGGTGTGTGAGATCTCAGAAACACGAGTGTGAGAGCTTCAGGTGTGTGAGATCTCAGAAACACGAGTGTGAGCGCTTCAGGTGTGTGAGATCTCAGAAACACGAGTGTGAGCGCTTCAGGTGTGTGAGATCTCAGACACACGAGTGTGAGAGCTTCAGGTGTGTGAGATCTCAGACACACGAGTGTGAGCGCTTCAGGTGTGTGAGATATCAGGCACACGAGTGTGAGAGCTTCAGGTGTGTGAGATCTCAGACACACGAGTGTGAGAGCTTCAGGTGTGTGAAATCTCAGACACACGAGTGTGAGCGCTTCAGGTGTGTGAGATCTCAGACACACGAGTGTGAGCGCTTCAGGTGTGTGAGATATCAGGCACACGAGTGTGAGAGCTTCAGGTGTGTGAGATCTCAGACACACGAGTGTGAGCGCTTCAGGTGTGTGAGATCTCAGACACACTAGTGTGAGCGCTTCAGGTGTGTGAGATCTCAGACACACGAGTGTGAGCGCTTCAGGTGTGTGAGATATCAGGCACACGAGTGTGAGAGCTTCAGGTGTGTGAGATCTCAGAAACACGAGTGTGAGCGCTTCAGGTGTGTGAGATCTCAGACACACGAGTGTGAGAGCTTCAGGTGTGTGAGATCTCAGACACACGAGTGTGAGAGCTTCAGGTGTGTGAGATCTCAGACACACGAGTGTGAGCGCTTCAGGTGTGTGAGATATCAGGCACACGAGTGTGAGAGCTTCAGGTGTGTGAGATCTCAGACACACGAGTGTGAGCGCTTCAGGTGTGTGAGATCTCAGAAACACGAGTGTGAGCGCTTCAGGTGTGTGAGATCTCAGAAACACGAGTGTGAGCGCTTCAGGTGTGTGAGATCTCAGACACACGAGTGTGAGCGCTTCAGGTGTGTGAGATCTCAGACACACGAGTGTGAGCGCTTCAGGTGTGTGAGATCTCAGAAACACGAGTGTGAGCGCTTCAGGTGTGTGAGATCTCAGACACACGAGTGTGAGCGCTTCAGGTGTGTGAGATATCAGGCACACGAGTGTGAGAGCTTCAGGTGTGTGAGATCTCAGAAACACGAGTGTGAGCGCTTCAGGTGTGTGAGATCTCAGAAACACGAGTGTGAGCGCTTCAGGTGTGTGAGATCTCAGACACACGAGTGTGAGCGCTTCAGGTGTGTGAGATCTCAGAAACACGAGTGTGAGAGCTTCAGGTGTGTGAGATCTCAGAAAAATGAGTGTGAGAGCTTCAGGTGTGTGAGATCTCAGACACACGAGTGTGAGAGCTTCAGGTGTGTGAGATCTCAGAAACACGAGTGTGAGCGCTTCAGGTGTGTGAGATCTCAGAAACACGAGTGTGAGAGCTTCAGGTGTGTGAGATCTCAGAAACATGAGTGTGAGAGCTTCAGGTGTGTGAGATCTCAGACACACGAGTGTGAGCGCTTCAGGTGTGTGAGATCTCAGACACACGAGTGTGAGCGCTTCAGGTGTGTGAGATCTCAGAAACACGAGTGTGAGAGCTTCAGGTGTGTGAGATCTCAGAAACACGAGTGTGAGAGCTTCAGGTGTGTGAGATCTCAGACACACGAGTGTGATCGCTTCAGGTGTGTGAGATCTCAGAAACACGAGTGTGAGCGCTTCAGGTGTGTGAGATCTCAGAAACACGAGTGTGAGCGCTTCAGGTGTGTGAGATCTCAGACACACGAGTGTGAGCGCTTCAGGTGTGTGAGATTTTAGACACACGAGTGTGAGCGCTTCAGGTGTGTGAGATCTCAGACACACGAGTGTGAGAGCTTCAGGTGTGTGAGATCTCAGAAACACGAGTGTGAGCGCTTCAGGTGTGTGAGATCTCAGAAACACGAGTGTGAGCGCTTCAGGTGTGTGAGATCTCAGAAACACGAGTGTGAGAGCTTCAGGTGTGTGAGATCTCAGACACACGAGTGTGAGAGCTTCAGGTGTGTGAGATCTCAGACACACGAGTGTGAGCGCTTCAGGTGTGTGAGATCTCAGAAACACGAGTGTGAGAGCTTCAGGTGTGTGAGATCTCAGAAACACGAGTGTGAGAGCTTCAGGTGTGTGAGATCTCAGAAACACGAGTGTGAGAGCTTCAGGTGTGTGAGATCTCAGACACACGAGTGTGAGAGCTTCAGGTGTGTGAGATCTCAGACACACGAGTGTGAGAGCTTCAGGTGTGTGAGATCTCAGACACACGAGTGTGAGAGCTTCAGGTGTGTGAGATCTCAGAAACACGAGTGTGAGAGCTTCAGGTGTGTGAGATCTCAGAAACACGAGTGTGAGCGCTTCAGGTGTGTGAGATCTCAGAAACACGAGTGTGAGAGTTTCAGGTGTGTGAGATCTCAGACACACGAGTGTGAGAGCTTCAGGTGTGTGAGATCTCAGACACACGAGTGTGAGCGCTTCAGGTGTGTGAGATCTCAGAAACACGAGTGTGAGAGCTTCAGGTGTGTGAGATCTCAGAAACACGAGTGTGAGAGCTTCAGGTGTGTGAGATCTCAGACACACGAGTGTGAGAAACTTGATCTAGAAACTTGTCACTTGAAAGCGAAAACAGTGTTTGAGACTCGTGGCAGCAGATTCAAGCAGTTGTAGGTTTGCACTTGTGTTTGAGCTAGAGAAATATACAAGACATTTGTGAGAAAATATTCTACAAGTGTGCTACTCTCATTGGATCAATTCACACACTGATTTGCGGATGAGCAAAATTTCTCTGTGACTTCACATTTGTTAATGCGTGTGTGAATGCGTTCTGCACCATATTCACTGCAGCAACTGTAGCAAAAATGTGAGCTTACGAGTTTCTTATTTGTGATTTGTAGAACAGGATTTGTGCAAAATCTCAAAAAAATTATTGGTTCCAGGACTACCATTAAATTAGTTGGAACAACTTAATTAAAAAATAAAAAATAAAAATAATTTTCAAATATTTTTTGTTGTTGTTTATTCTACAAGTTCCTATAACTCAGTGTGGTTTGTTTAATAATTGCTTTCATAATTGTCATAACTCAAATAGATTGATGTTTTTGAGGTTGTTAATATACAGATACTGTACGCAGTTTCTCAGTAGGTTTGACTGTAAAGCTGCTTTTTCAGAATAATATGTATTTGTCCACACAAGCTTGGCTTCAAAGTCATAAACGTGCAACTAAGGCCCCGTTTACACGATGGGAAAACGCAGATATTTCTCTGCGTTTTGGCCTGTCATTTACACGAAAACGCCGTTTTTATCCCAGAAAACGATTATTTCTAAAAACTCCGGCCAAAGTGGAGATTTCTGAAAACGCCGGTTATATGTTGTCGTGTCAACTGGGAGAAACGGGGTTTTAGGTTCTCTCTTGTCGATTCTGAGGATTCTGATTGGCTTGCATGGCTTTATCCTTCTCCCTACACTGCCGCCCATAGGTTTAGCATAGTTATAAAGGCGCTCGACGGCGTATTTATGCGGGTTGTGTGCACGATGTTATTATTGAAAACGGAGGGGGAGAAATATTCGTTTCTCTAAATACCCGGCTATGTGTAAATGTGGCCTAAAGATGAGCAAAAGTTGGGTCCTGTAAGTCTTTATCAAGATCAATGACTGATGGGAACTCGTGACAGAGTCTGACACCACACATCTGCAGGTCTGGCAGGATTTCTCCATTATATCATCATGCCAGAAGGAGACAGACTCATGATCATGATTGAAACATGATCTCTGAGGTTTGCAGAGGAGCGAGAGCATTATCATGATGAAATGTCCATCATAACAAGCTTACAGTAAATGTGAAACACGAGCAGCAACTGTGCGTTTGTGCAAGCTTGGAAACACACGACCACAGGCATGAAGTGGTGAGCAGAAGATTCTCACGCCGAGCTGATGACGACAGACTCAGTGTTCCTGTTCCCGGAGATTATAGAAACTCACACGGCACACTGTCAGGCGTCGGGACACGCTCACTGCTCACACTCAAATCGCGAGTAAACATATGTCTAAATATGGTTTTATTGATTACAATTTTTTCATCACCAACCATCATCTCAAAATGCTGAATGAATAAACTAATCACTGGTTTGTGATTTCCCCCTCAAAATCTTAAATCATGACCAAACTTTCTGCAACTCACTCCGAGGTCCAGGCTTCATCAATACACATCTATATAACCTTCAGTCTCTGCCCTTGAAGCGTTCATTTTAGGATCATTACATATAGGTTTTCATATTCATATTTAGAATTATTGAAAATTTTATTTTTATTTGGTTGTTTTTATCTATTTCTGTTTCAAAGTCTGTTTAGTAAAACTGAAAATGTTGAACTGTAAAAAGTTTGGTTTGGAAAAAAATGTGATTTTAAAGAGAATCAGAGAAATATAAAATCTTACAAATACAAATATTATAATCTGCTGTTTAGATATGCACAAAACTAATGAAATACAGTGTTGAAAAGTCTTCTTATTATGGATGTTACTTAATTAACCACAAGAAACAAATGTATGAGTTTCTCCCTCTTTCCAGTGACAGACGCTCTTTATTATGGCAGATCATGTTGATGATTGTGATTCTGAGCAGCGATTGTGATCATGTTGTGCAAAATCAGTCAGTAAACTCAGTCATATGCATAAGTTTCTTATTTAATACAATTAATGTGCATTGAGCAACTAATATGCTTGTGTTTTTGTGCAACAGAGCGGGTGCTGGCAAGAAATAGCAGCTTAAAGGGGTGGTTCGGGATTTTGGACATCGGACCTCATTTTCAAGTTAGCCTGGTTGTTATTCATCAGTGGAGACAGTTTTCAAAAAAATGCATCCAGTCCTTCCAGTTGCATAGTTCGCCGATGCTAGGCTAGCGCGAGTCAACGGTATAAGCTAGCCTGCCATTAAAAACTGTTTTACCCACTCCACAGTACACCAAAAGCAAATAAATTATAACGCCAGACTGTCGATGTAAATGTCTATTGAGAGAATAATGTTAGAAATCAAAGTAACTTACCGGTACTCTTACATCTCAATGATCGCATTACATTTACAGGAACTAGTTTCTCAGCAGCGGCGGAATTTTACTTTGCTCCGGTTAGTAGTACTGCGCCGAAAAGTAAACACAGAACAGAAGCGCGCACTACAGACGGGACATCTAGCTAGCTAGTAGTAGCCATGAACAACGATATTGAAAAACATTTGATTGTAAACTAAGGAATTGGCAAAATGGTGATTCGTTGTGCATTTCGAAATTGTAAAAAATAAACCAAATAGATGGTCATGCAAAAAGTTTCCACACATTTCCATTGAGAGATCCAGAAAGGAACCAACTGTGACTTCTTTCTGCTGGCTTGGACAACGAGACACCGGCAGAGACTATTAAAGTTGCGAATTTGTAGTGATTATTTTAGACCAGACGACTTTGAAAAACCCCATAATCGAAACGTTCATAAGTCACTGACAAGGAATGCAGTTCCAGCCGTCTTTCCATATGCAAACAGCAGATGAACAGGTAATAACTTTTGTTAGGCTACTATAGCTATCTATGAAGCTAGTCCCTTTCATAACTGATAGAATGACAATGACAACGTTAGTGGAGATAACGTTACAGTTCAATTTCTGCCCTTTTAGCATCCATCTCGATTAGTTCTTCGTCTGTGTATTCCGGCTCATACTGTACGGTTCGTTGAATAAAACACATTCCTCGTCTCCAAAGTCTGAAACATTGGCATGGCTTTCAAACGTGGCCATAGTCCTGTGTTGATTTCTTAGTGAAATATACTCTGCTTCTGTAGTGATGAGTGTCAGCGGCAGGTAAACACACTTGCATCATGTGGAGACTCTCTCGGTTGCCTAGGTAACTTAATATCACTCCGCCGCTGCTGTAGACTGTGCTAATAAATACAGGGAACAAAGTGTAACTATTGCAATGAAATGAAAGGGTAGTTTGATTTCTAACATTATTCTCTCAACAGACATTTACATCGACAGTCTGGCGTTATAATTTATTTGCTTTTGGTGTACTGTGGAGTGGGTAAAACAGTTTTTAATGGCAGGCTAGCTTATACCGTTGACTCGCGCTAGCCTAGCATCGGCGAACTATGCAACTGGAAGGACTGGATGAACATTTTTGAAAACTGTCTCCACTGATGAATAACAACTAGGCTAACTTGAAAATGAGGTCCGATGTCCAAAATCCTGAACCACCCCTTTAAAGGAGTGCGTGAGTTACTGCCTCTCAGCTGTCTACTCATTTCCTTCCTTTACATGCATTAAAGTCGGCATGAAATCAGAATTGACCCTATTTACTTTGTTAGCGGATATTACTAGTCTTGTGGTGAACAATTAATCTGTGCAAGTTAATACACGGAAAAAAATTGTTTGCCGAAGTTATCTTTAATCAAAGTCTGAAAAGTTACTTCCGGTCTGGAATGGTTCTTTTTCTGATGACGTAGGCTTGACGGCTTGGGTTGTTAAACGCTTCACTCCCTCAACCGTTACTCTGCTGTGGGCGAGAGATGGAGAGGAGGAGCGCTGGAGTAAAACCCTCTGTTCAATATTCTCTTTCACTCGGAAATGCGTCACAACACTTGAGAAAAGTCGTTTGCAACTTCCGGTTCACGCAGACTTTAAAGAGTGAAAGCTTGCAACTCTGGTGTCAGTTATCCCTCAGAGGTGTTTATGTGCTTTAAATGTGTGTGTTATTGTTATGCAAACACTTTTGTCAGACGCTGAGAGAACAGATATTGAGTCGTGTGAAAGACACAGGTACTTTCTAGAGTCTTTGAAGCTGCTTTTAAACAAAGAAAAAAGTTTTAGACGCTTAAAAACCCAATAAATACAAAGTCCAGGAATCCTGCTTATTTATCCTGGCTCTCATATATTGCATCTACATTTAGAAATGAAAATGTCCTTGAACTTTTGACATATAAGAGGTCATCATAATATAAGAATATGCTGTATTGTTCATCCAAAATCATAACCCGACTTGTTGAGGAATGTGTCTATAGGTCATCACATCTTTAGCCCCGCCCACTGGCGTGTTCGTGAGATGAGGAGCACTGACTGACTGGACTAAACACAACATTAACTTACAAAGGATCCGATTGCTAGGAATTGTCTCAGTTGAGCATTATTTATTTGTGTCGGTACGTTTCACTGTGCATTGTTTGGTGCATCAGTTGCTATTTCGTCTGCATTTATGATATGGACTCTACAGTAATGCATGTTAGTAACTGTGTTCATTCTAATGCCTGATCTGTGACCAGTGGTTTCTGAAGTGTAATGATTCACGTACAGTCAGATGTTCTTCATCTATGTGCAGTAAATCAAACCAGTGAGTGACTTAATGGTCAACTTCACATTGTTTCTCTTAGTAGGATGAAAACAATCTGTTATTTAAACTGTGCTTAAATTACATATAGAAAGTGATCAAAGAAAGCTTCCCTTTAAAATAGCTGGAGCTGTCAATCAAACAGCACGAGTTTATCAGTGACTGAGTTCTTGCCTCTCGCCAAAACTCCCATTATAATCCACAAATCTCTTATGTACATCGTGTTTGCACTGTTAGTTATGATGAAAGCATTCGATACTGTGCAGAAATCGAGTTGCAAAGATGAGATCACTGCATTCATGCGCTCAACGTGTCTGTGTCCGCCATCTAAAAACTATACTATATAATCAACACTTTACACGATTAGTTACCCTTGAGAGCTGTAACAGCAAAAACGTGCTAAATGTTTACAAGAGAAATCAACATGTTATACTAGCTATTTATATGCAGAAATGTCAGCCAATCACAGCAGTGGGTGTTTACAGTCTCACAGCCAATCACAGCAGTGGGCGTTTACCCTTAAGACTCACAGCCAATCACAGCAGTGGGCGTTTACACTAAAGACTCACAGCCAATCACAGCAGTGGGCGTTTGCACTGAAGTCTCACAGCCAATCACAGCAGTGGGCGTTACACTGAAGTCTCACAGCCAATCACAGCAGTGGGTGTTTACAGTCTCACAGCCAATCACAGCAGTGGGCGTTTACACTAAAGACTCACAGCCAATCACAGCAGTGGGCGTTTACACTAAAGACTCACAGCCAATCACAGCAGTGGGCGTTTACACTAAAGACTCACAGCCAATCACAGCAGTGGGCGTTTGCACTGAAGTCTCACAGCCAATCACAGCAGTGGGTGTTACACTGAAGTCTCACAGCCAATCACAGCAGTGGGCGTTACACTGAAGTCTCACACAGACACGCCCCCTTCAAACAGAGCGTTTAAATCAGAGGCTAAAATAGGGTAGGAAAAATTACTTTTATTTCTAAATTATGATTTTTTTTTAAAGTATGAATCATACTAACATTATAAGTGCACCCTAGGAAACATTACAAAACAATGCAGTTCATGACCCCATTAAACTACAGTACAAATCCTGAAATACTGATGACATAAAGAGACATCGGTAGCACTTTACAATATGGTTTATTTGTGAACGTTAGATAACTACATTAGTTAACATGAACTAACAATGAACAGATTGTTAACACAGATTAAAGGGCATCTTGCAGGGTTTTTTTTCTTCAAAATGAATATATAACCTTGTATGAAAATACCATATGAAAAGTAAATGCAGGATTTAAAATCGTTTTGCAAGACATAAGGGCACAAATTTAACGTGACCGTTTCCTTGACCGTGTTGAAAAAACGCTTTTTTTCACCATCGCGTCATATTACGTCACGCGAGGGAGTTGTTTGCCGGCTCTGCGTTTGCTCAGTGCAGAGTAGGCTGGTATTCAGTTGGAGCGGTCGTGATTCAGTGTTTTCGGTGGTTATTGTATTTCAATTAATCATCGTCGTGGTAAATGATTGTGAATTATGGCCTGTCAGGACATTGAGTCCACAGGTTTACGAAGAATCCGAACAAGAAAAAGGACGGTGCTATCTCCCGTGTGTGTTTTGTCTAGGGTAAGAGACGGGACTTCACTTCTGCATCTGCTTTGAAAAACGCGGTAGTGTGTAGCGTTCACTAAAGATCGGATTATTATAATCTCGGCGACATGTGCACACTGTCCTGGCTCCTTCATCGGGTCGCCCGGTCCGCCGTCAGATTGTGTTTTGGCCGCCGGCGGGAAACATGACATCACAGATCCGTCAGAGATCACTTATTGTACCTCTGTTTTACAAAATGCATACATGTACCTGTCTTAATGTGCCTTGTCTTAATTTAACTAACATATCCCACATAAACTTGTAATGTAAATGTGTTTGTTATTAGTCTGCAGCCGACACTTATTATAAATATAATATATTAAGTTCATTTTCAATCTGTACTCCGAATTTTAATGAACATATGAACTTTGAAGTTTGAAGATATGAAGTTTTTATACAGCAAGAAAGTTGTGATTGTGATTATTTTGTTATTCATTGTCACCAAATTGGGCCATTAAAAGCCTTTATAAATGTCCCTCTTCCTCTGGAAACTGTCTCCTAAAGGCTGACATACACAACACATGCAGGTAAGGGTCTAAACACTAGCTTTGCTATTGCCTGATACATGATAATAAGCTGTACAATATAGTGATCTGAGCATAGTGTTATACATATCGTCGGCTAATGTGAATACATCTATAAGCTAACACTGGTCCCTCACCGAGACCCCTGCCCTGTTCTCCTCACACCACAGCTCAATGCGTCTCCTCTGACCTCCTCTGAATAAAGTTTAACTAAATAAATGACCGGTGTTCAGTCTAATCCTGGCCTGTCCCTGCTCTCTTGGCTTCATATCAGGCTCATAATTATATGGCTGAGGTCCGTCATGCGAGTAAACATTTAGGCTACAATTTCCTCAGCATCCGAACTGTCATTGCGATCCATTGCTTTCCTATTGTTTACTTTGACCTCTCTCCCTCCCGTTACGTCACTTCTGGTTTGGCGGTTTTCAAATGAAAATACTTTTCAAAAAAAGTAAAATTTTCTCACAAAAACGACTCCAGAAGCCTAAATAGCGTTTTATAAGTATATGTTTATATTTAAATCTAGTTCCTACATTATTTTTCTATACATTGGCTCACTGGGTACTCTAACCTGCAATATGCCCTTTAAGACATACTGTAACAAATGCATTGCTCATTATTAGTTATCTTAAAGGTGGGGTATGTAATTCTCTTTTTTGGCCATTTTTTCAGAATCACTTAAAATCCTATTCCTAACCCACTTACAGCCACTGAGTTAGAAGCACTGAAATAAAAATTAAGCAATTTAATCATCTGTGGAACGGGCAGGACTCGAAAAACTCCAGCCAATCATTTCCAAGACCACCTAGAATCATTGGACAGTAAGTGCGTCAATCAATCGGTCGTACCATCCCCCCCCCCCCCCCCCCCCCCCCCCCCCCATCCATGTCCATGTTCTTTGAGTGGGTGGAGTCAAAGGAAAGAAGGCAGGACCATTTGAGTTGTGTATGTTCAAAATCTGCCAGCCGTTTTGTAAATCACATACCCCACCTTTAAGAAAGCAATAATAAATAATAAATAACCAAGATTATATTCTATTTAGTGGTGTCTCATAAATATTGCACATTGAAATCTTATTCAAACTTTACTGTTTTATACACGTCTCCTCGGCTGTATATGATGTGAAAGTGCTGTTTAAAGTGTGTGTTCCCCTGAGGCTGGTGTGTTTACAGTCTACTGGTTCTCTCGGCTGTGATGTGCTGTGTGTCATATATAGCCCAGCGCATGAGTGTGTTAAGTGTGTTAAGTGTGACAACACAGGAAGTCTGGATTAGGAAACGCCACCAGAGCGACCAATAGAGAGCCTAGACCTTTTAGACAAAACAAGATAACACTGTCTAGAAAATACAACCAAGACGTTCTTGAACTTTAGCTGATCGTGCGAGTCTATTAACAGCTGGATAACAGTCACATACACAACCCTGTACACAGTTACTGATCACAGTTATATAGTTATTGAGAATTATGAGTTTAGATCAATGTATCCTGAAATATGAGTTTCATGAGTCTTTGAACAGAAGAGAGGCTCTCAGGAGCGTCATCTCGGAGTCGGGGAAGGTCTCGTTCTTTAAGTTTCCTTACAAGCTGTTCAGACATTGGCAATAAAAAAGCAGTTACTGTAATTCATGAACATTAATAAAGCCCCTTTAACCCCTTAAGCGGCGCCCCCTTTTTTTAATAGACATGAAAATGCACATTCCGAACTTAAATGGTTGTAATTCAAGAATGCTTTGGAATATAGATGTAAGATTGGTCTTGTTTTAAAGAAGACATTTGGCAGATTTTTGTAGAAGTGAAATAAGAAAGTTAAACAGAAAGTTTGTCTTGTGAGTGACTGATAAAGACTTTGAGGTTGCAGAAATAAGTTTGCAATGTATATTTAATCTTGCATGATAGTTTGGGTGTTAATCAGAAGTGACATATCCTCAGATTGGTTCTTTAATCTGAGGTAAACACAACCGAGAAGCTGAAGTAGTGCAGACCGGTAAAGCCGTCAATGCATTATGCTTCATCGGTGGATCTCATTGGCATTCATATATGCAACTTTTACAGGTACATGTTTGAATGCTCATGTCAATTTGGACAGTTTGACAGCATCCAAAATTTAAAAATATGCACACATGTAATCATTATGACTTCCTAATACATTATATTTAACCCCTTAAGCGGCACCTCCCTTTTTTTAAATAGACATGAAAATGAACATTTCGAACTTAAATGGTTGTAATTCAAGAATCCTTTGGAATATAGATGTAAGATTGGTCTTGTTTTAAAGAAGACATTTGGCAGATTTTTGTAGAAGTGAAATAAATTACAGAAAAAAAGTTATAGAAGTTTGAGTTTATGAAAATGTACAATGTTAAAAATGTAATTATATTTTATCTAAAATATATATTTTCAAAACTTGGAGGACTCTAAAAATGCAGATTTTTCAAAAATCTGAACAAGTTGTTTCACATTTTAGGTTGATGTCTCTTGAAATGAGCGTTCAGTGAGATGTAGTTTGGGCGCAGTACCACACTTCTCCACTAGTGGACATTACTGCCCATATAAGGGCGCCTCGATCTCCATATGTGGTTTGAGTCTGAACCATTATTTTTACAATTTTCATACAATTTATGAAGTAGACATCCTATTCAGAAGTAGTGTTGGAAGTTTGGCAGATTTTGAGATGAATTCAACCTCTAAGAAACACAGAAGATCACGTATGTGCATTATAGCTCGCTGCCACATCACTAATGCTGAATTATTATTGTTTTCTTTATATTTAAAACATTTTCAGAGCTTTTTTTCTAAAAGAATTGAATGGATGCTATCTTCTGAACTCTTGGGATGAAAGCAAACTGAGGTTTCTACCATTCTTTCATGATTTTTCATGTTCATCACGATTTCAAAATAAAGGTCTGAACACGCCTCAGGAGTATGAACATATTCTTGTTGCAAATTGATAAAGTACGGCTCCTCTGTAAATAACGGCTCACCAAATATGTAAACTATATTTTTTTATGATATATAGTTTGTCAAGATTAGTTTAGGTTTAGTATAAGATATTACTGTTTTAAATATGTAATGGCTGTGGCAATATAAGGGTAACGTCAGTAGAGTGTTTTCTGCGCTTGATATTGGATGGTAAGAAGAATTAGGAACTACTAATGTTCTTGAGAGTATTTATGGTTACATATACTGCACTTGAGAGTTATATTAGTTAGTTTTATTTCATTGGATATATATACAGTATATTTATTTTTAAAAAAGATATATTCCCCTTAAAGTGTTGTAGCTTTCAACATTGAAAAGTCTTATCTGCAACAGATCTGATCATAAAGCGATGTGTGGATCAGATCTGCAGGATGTTCTCTTATACACACTGAAGCTTTCTGAGACACAGCAGGAAGGAACAACAGCAGCGCATCATCTCGAATATATCACAACATAACAAGCATATGCTCTTGCATTGTATCGTTTTTCTCCACTTGGCAATGAGTGTTAAAATATGAACTATTATGATGTGCGTTGTGAGACAGAACGGCCACATGTGTGAAACTGAAGAACTCCTGCTATCGGCTCTCACTCGCTCAGCACGATGAAGACGACTCTGCTCCTCATGTTCCTCGTCACACACTCGTCAGGTACGACTAACACTTAATTATACACCGTTTATCTGACTGGGTTATTAGGGGTTATAAACTTTTAAAAAATGAGGTGTTAGCTGTTATAAACATTTTTTTTTATATTCATCACCATCAGCTTAACACGACCTCTTATTGTTCAATGGTCATGTTACACGCATATTTCTATCTACTGTATACATGATTGTGTTTTCAACTGAAACCAGACAGAAGAGGCGCATCTTAACTAAGAAGAATTATATATATTATCATAAGTTTAGCATATATTTTATTTTGGTTATTTCATAGATGGATAAGTCAATAACATATATAGCCTGTTGCAATATCTTTAGAAACATTACCGCAGTTATGACTTTTCTGTCAGATGTTTCATCAAATATCTAAATATCTAATGCCAATAATTCATAAGCGGCAGAGGTGGACAGTAACAAAGTACATTTACGTGAGTACTGTACTTAAGTACACTTTTGGAGTATCTGTACTTTACTTGAGTATTATTTTTTCTGGAAACTTTTACTTTAACTTCACTACATTTGAAAGACAAATATTTCAAACATTTCTGTCAAGGCCCTTGAGTAGAGAGTAGTAACGTCAGGGATGATTTGTGTTGCATTTTGGTTGGAAATGAAAGTCTGGTTGACTCCAGAACTCGACTGATGTTGGTTTCTGACGTCAACCGATTTTCAACCACAATACAACGTCTGTCCAACGTTGGAGATTACCGTCAATCTGACTATGGATTCTGACATCAACATGATTTTAATTTTCAACGTTGGGTTTGGTCTTCTAAATGCGAATTTTGTCATTGGTTTGGAGCAGCTTATAGATAACAGTAAGACTAACATATTCATAATAAAAGCCAAAAAACTGGGAACAGCCGTTTGTGTGTCCGAAACCGTTGTGGACGTTATTGAGTGACTTATTCAATCCCACGACTGCAACTGTGTTATAGACATAAATGTGATATTGATATGAGGGAAGGCAGAGATTCAGAGGCATAAGGTACTGTAAGTATTACATGCAACAATGCAACAACAATAAAACAATGCATTGACATTTACTTTTATACTTAAGTACTTTTAAAAATGAGCACTTCTGTACTTTTACTTAAGTAAAAATCGGTCTTTACAACTTTTACTTGTAACGGAGTAATATTTGACCAGTAGTATCTGTACTTTTACTCAAGTAAGGAAGTTGTGTACTTTGTCTCTGATAAGCGGTAATTTGTAATTCAGTTTGATTCGTTCTTAGTGAATCATTTAGAGCAGTTTATGTTTATGTTTCTCTTCAGTCCACCGAATGATTATCAGCCATGTAATGCTCTTAAATATTGAGCCCGTAATATTGAGCAACATTATAACATGGATGGGAATATGCATATATGCAGATGAGCTCACGCATACTGAAACAAGGCACTGTAAGCCTAACATTTAATGTTTCACTTCAGCTTAAATGAAATATTTAGTGTAATAATCATTTTATTCTTTCCACAGGAAATCAAGCTATTCTTACCGTCAGTAAAATATCAGTTCAAAAACATCAGACCATCATAATCCCTTGTTTATATGATCAGAAATATGTCAGTAACCGTAAATATGTGAGTTCTGGAAGAGTGTGGGCGTTCAGTGGTGAAGTGAAGCACAGCAGAATGTCTGTAGTGGATAACGGAACCGAGACGGTGTTCACCGCCACGCTGAGCGGCGCTGAGGAGAGCGACAGCGGCTCGTACTGGTGCGCCATCAGCCTTCACGGATATGATCCGCACGCCGGACTCTACTTGGAGGTTATTAAAGGTATTTTCTGTAGATTTTGTGTATGTAAATCAATCCAGCTGTTTAGCTTGTTTATCCCACTGAATAAAAAAAGGGCAATTGTAACTTTTTATCTCTCAATTCTTTTTTCTCACAATTGTGAGTTTACATTTTACAATTCTGACTTTTTTTTCACAATAATGAGATATATTTATAATTTTATAATAAAATTGTACTCTCACAATTGTGAATTTGTATTGTGTAATTCTGACTTTTTCACAATTCTGACTTTCTCATAATTATCAAGAGTAGCATCAGTTCTGGCGGGTCACGTTAGTCAAGCGCGCATCAGTGACTCTCAGCTGATCCTCTATCTACAGGAATACACCACTATCACCGTATATATAACACCTTCAGTATTATCAGCAGAGATGGTGTTCCTCAGGAGCGCATTACCCTCCTCCCTCCCCAGCTCCACCTGTCTCCAGTCCGGATCTGCCATTCCCCTTTAATCAGAATACATTCTCGAATTATGTTGTACTTTAAAATCTTGAATTACTTATATTTGCATACATTCATGTTGGTTCTGTTGTGTTTACCCCAAGGGGGGTTATTGCTGCTCTTATCACCGCTAGGCTGCATGGATGCGCAGGGAGTTCTCGCCCAGAACGGAACCATACCGACAATCCAAACTGTATGCTAATTGTCAAACAAATTTGACGATAGTGGTCCTGACAGAAACAACTTTATCTTGCAATTCTGACTTTTATCTCGAAATTCAGATTTGCTTGTAATTACGACTTTTTATCTCGAAATTCAGACTTTCTTGCAATTGCAACTTTATATATATCGAAATTCAGACTTTCTCGTAATTACGACTTTATTTAGCAATTTTTACTTTCTTGCAATTTACTTTATATCTCGAAATTCGGACTTTCTCGCAATTTTGACTTTATCTTGTAACTGACTTTTTTCTCAGAATTGCAACTTTTTATCTCGAAATTCTTTCTCGTAATTACTACTTATCTTGTAATTCTGACTTTCTTGCAATTGGTTAGGTTAGATCAACTTTATTATCCCCGAGGGACAATGTGTTTCACAGCCAGCAGTAATCCATACAATCAACAAACAAAACAAAAAACACAACAACAAACACACAACAGTATATATAAACAAATACAAAAATATAAAAAAGAAGTAGGACTTCCTTAATTAAAAAATTTGAAAAAAACAATGGCAGCTGGTACAAAATAGTTTTTAAATCTATTAGTCCTACAAAGTGGTAAAGAATATCCGCGAGTAGAGGGTAACAACTTAAAAGATTCTGCAAAGGATGGCTGGAATCTCTCATCATTAACTCGGCCTTCCTCAGAGTCCTGGTTTTAGACAAACTATTCAAACCATTCAGGGTGGTGCCAACAATCTTCCCACACACTTTACCAGTCCCCTGTAATCACGAGTTATGCAGAAAAGCACGCGTGTGTCTCTGACGTGTCCAGGTACAGCCCGGCTCCAGGTGTCGACTCAGAGCGTGTCCGGCTACGAGCGAGGGAGCGTCACCGTCGTCTGTCGCGGAGCTTCACAGTGGTGTCGGATCGCAGGCTCGTGTGTTGGCAGAGACGAGGAGAGCTCAGATGAAGCTCGTGTCAGTGGTGACGGTGAGGCTCTGAGTGTGAGCTTGAGCGAGCTGAAGATAGAGGACAGTGGATGGTACTTCTGCTCCGATGGGGAATACCAGATGCCAGTTCACATTAGCGTGAGGAAGGCCCCGTATACAGCACCAGTTACAGCACCAGTTACTGTTCACTACACAGGACAACCCACAGCCTTCAGACAGCACAAGTAAGATACACAATGGGGACATTTCATTTCATATTCAGCAATATTATTGATCTCCTGCATTGACAGCATTACATGAGAACTGAACTGAGCTGGGCGATGACATCACGGTTTTCTCCAGAGCGGCTATATATATAAATTAACTGAATTAAACTTTTACATGTGTTGAGCACTCCAGAGTACACACGTGTTGATCACTCCAGAGTACATACGTGTTGATCACTCCTGAGTACACACGTGTTGATCACTCCAGAGTACATACGTGTTGATCACTCCTGAGTACACACGTGTTGATCACTCCAGAGTACACACGTGTTGATCACTCCAGAGTACACACGTGTTGATCACTCCAGAGTACATACGTGTTGATCACTCCAGAGTACACACGTGTTGATCACTCCTGAGTACACACGTGTTGATCACTCCAGAGTACACACGTGTTGATCACTCCAGAGTACATACGTGTTGATCACTCCTGAGTACACACGTGTTGATCACTCCAGAGTACACACGTGTTGATCACTCCTGAGTACACACGTGTTGATCACTCCAGAGTACACACGTGTTGATCACTCCTGAGTACACACGTGTTGAACACTCCAGAGTACACACGTGTTGATCACTCCTGAGTACACACGTGTTGATCACTCCAGAGTACACACGTGTTGATCACTCCTGAGTACACACGTGTTGATCACTCCTGAGTACACACGTGTTGATCACTCCTGAGTACACACGTGTTGAGCACTCCAGAGTACACACGTGTTGATCACTCCTGAGTACATACGTGTTGATCACTCCAGAGTACATACGTGTTGATCACTCCAGAGTACACACGTGTTGATCACTCCTGAGTACACACGTGTTGATCACTCCAGAGTACACACGTGTTGATCACTCCTGAGTACATACGTGTTGATCACTCCAGAGTACACACGTGTTGATCACTCCTGAGTACACACGTGTTGATCACTCCAGAGTACACACGTGTTGATCACTCCTGAGTACACACGTGTTGATCACTCCTGAGTACACACGTGTTGATCACTCCTGAGTACACACGTGTTGAGCACTCCAGAGTACACACGTGTTGATCACTCCTGAGTACATACGTGTTGATCACTCCAGAGTACACACGTGTTGATCACTCCAGAGTACACACGTGTTGATCACTCCTGAGTACACACGTGTTGATCACTCCAGAGTACACGCGTGTTGATCACTCCTGAGTACACACGTGTTGATAACTCCAGAGTACACACGTGTTGATCACTCCAGAGTACACACGTGTTGATCACTCCTGAGTACACACGTGTTGATCACTCCTGAGTACACACGTGTTGAACACTCCCGAGTACACACGTGTTGATCACTCCTGAGTACACACGTGTTGATAACTCCAGAGTACACACGTGTTGATCACTCCTGAGTACACACGTGTTGAACACTCCTGAGTACACACGTGTTGAACACTCCTGAGTACACACGTGTTGATCACTCCAGAGTACACACGTGTTGATCACTCCTGAGTACACACGTGTTGATCACTCCAGAGTACACACGTGTTGATCACTCCTGAGTACACACGTGTTGATCACTCCTGAGTACACACGTGTTGATCACTCCTGAGTACACACGTGTTGATCACTCCTGAGTACACACGTGTTGAGCACTCCTGAGTACACACGTGTTGATCACTCCTGAGTACACACGTGTTGAGCACTCCAGAGTACACACGTGTTGATCACTCCTGAGTACACACGTGTTGATCACTCCTGAGTACACACGTGTTGATCACTCCCGAGTACACACGTGTTGATCACTCCCGAGTACACACGTGTTGATCACTCCCGAGTACACACGTGTTGATCACTCCCGAGTACACACGTGTTGATCACTCCCGAGTACACACGTGTTGATCACTCCCGAGTACACACGTGTTGAACACTCCCGAGTACACACGTGTTGATCACTCCTGAGTACACACGTGTTGATCACTCCTGAGTACACACGTGTTGATCACTCCTGAGTACACACGTGTTGATAACTCCAGAGTACACACGTGTTGATCACTCCTGAGTACACACGTGTTGAGCACTCCAGAGTACACACGTGTTGATCACTCCTGAGTACATACGTGTTGATCACTCCAGAGTACACACGTGTTGATCACTCCAGAGTACACACGTGTTGATCACTCCTGAGTACACACGTGTTGATCACTCCAGAGTACACGCGTGTTGATCACTCCTGAGTACACACGTGTTGATAACTCCAGAGTACACACGTGTTGATCACTCCAGAGTACACACGTGTTGATCACTCCTGAGTACACACGTGTTGATCACTCCTGAGTACACACGTGTTGAACACTCCCGAGTACACACGTGTTGATCACTCCTGAGTACACACGTGTTGATAACTCCAGAGTACACACGTGTTGATCACTCCTGAGTACACACGTGTTGAACACTCCTGAGTACACACGTGTTGAACACTCCTGAGTACACACGTGTTGATCACTCCAGAGTACACACGTGTTGATCACTCCTGAGTACACACGTGTTGATCACTCCAGAGTACACACGTGTTGATCACTCCTGAGTACACACGTGTTGATCACTCCTGAGTACACACGTGTTGATCACTCCTGAGTACACACGTGTTGATCACTCCTGAGTACACACGTGTTGAGCACTCCTGAGTACACACGTGTTGATCACTCCTGAGTACACACGTGTTGAGCACTCCAGAGTACACACGTGTTGATCACTCCTGAGTACACACGTGTTGATCACTCCTGAGTACACACGTGTTGATCACTCCCGAGTACACACGTGTTGATCACTCCCGAGTACACACGTGTTGATCACTCCCGAGTACACACGTGTTGATCACTCCCGAGTACACACGTGTTGATCACTCCCGAGTACACACGTGTTGATCACTCCCGAGTACACACGTGTTGAACACTCCCGAGTACACACGTGTTGATCACTCCTGAGTACACACGTGTTGATCACTCCTGAGTACACACGTGTTGATCACTCCTGAGTACACACGTGTTGATCACTCCAGAGACATCACTGCTCCTCTGCTCCTGCTTTCAGACTGATGCCGGGTCTGAAGAGTCTCCTGTGGCCGGCCGTTCTGGGAGCGACGCTGCTCGTGATCTTCTGTGTGACTTTGCTTCTCATCGCAGGAAACATCAGGAGAAGTGAGAGAGGCAGATATTGATCAGAGAGAATATGAATATGTGCATTATTACATATGTGTGTGTTTCTGCAGAACGAAGAGCTGAACCCCCATCTGAAGACATGAACAATCAACAGTTGCTCAACGCAAGTGTCATATTTGTGATGCATGGCTGTTATAAAAATCAAAGATTCTGATCACTGTTATTAATATTGTTATTTACAATAATAATGTATAATTTTTTTACAGGGAAATGAGAAAAACGAGGTTACATGTGAAAATGTTTATGAAAAGACTGAAATTAAACAAAACATTCAGGTAATTTTATATAACATGTGTAACATCTCTATAAGCCCTATAAGCTGCTGTTGTTGTTATTATTATTATTTATTTATTTATACATTTTATATTTAATAGGGAAATGAGAAATACGAGCAGGTTACATGTGACAGTATCTATGAAATGATGACTGGAAATACACAAAACATTCAGGTAATTTTTATCAGCTTTAACTATAAACTGCTGTTGTTATTGTTGTTATTATTATTATTATTAATGTATTCATTCATTTCATTCTAAACAGGGAAATGAGAAACACAACGAGGTTGAAGATCTTTATGAAATCATGACTGGAATTAAACAAAACATCCAGGTATTTTTTATTTTATTTTTTTACAATATTTGTTAATACAGTAATGAAAGTACAGTAATATACAGCTATACATTCATTTACAGTGTATTAATGTGGGTTCATGTAAACCTGACTCTTTTTTGTGTTTTGTTTTTGTGTTCTCCTGTGCTGTTGTAGCTGCCTGACATGGATAATAAAAACATATATGAACCTATGGTCAGAAAAGTGAAATAGTGATATAAGCAGACGTAATGCCATAATTGCCGTAATTTGACCCGAGCGCCTCTCAGAAATACTAAGATGGTTTTCTTGAAGTCACTGTTTCTCTTTTAGGGTAAAGTTTCGATTGAGCTGTTGATGAAAATGTATTGTGATGTGATTTTATGGTATTTTTATTCATGTGAATTTGGCTGGGAATTGAACCCATGATCTTAGCGCTGCCAGAGCCTGCTTCAGCACATACAAATATATAAATGTGTAATTTAAAATAAATTACATAAAATAAAATATAATATAATATTCACATTTTGTGAAAAACAAATAAACATTTTGTTCAATGCTGTTTTATAAACCATATGTTCTCATGTTTACTTTTTTGTAATGTTTAAGAAGTATTAATGTTAAATGTTCACTATTTTTATATTATATTACTTTTCTTTTCTTTTTTTTTTATAATGGGATTTTTGGTGAATTGTATTGCATCCAATTAGGGTCAATTTCACCTGGAACATAACAATCAAACACAGAATTTTTGCATAATTGTAATGTGTTCTACAGAAAATAAAAGCATGCGTGCAGACATGAGTGAATGAGATGTTTAATGTTCCGGTGAGTTATAGTTCATAGAGTCGTCTGTGTTCATTTCCTCAGCGTTTCAGAGTCGCAGGCTTCGGTTCATGAAGTGGAAAAACTGTGGGTGTAAACAGTGCTTATTTCTTTCTTTCTTTCTTTGTCAAGCCGTGGAAAGACTTTGTAGAGAAAAAGTCATTAGTTGGTCTTTCAACACATACATCACACTGGTTTCCGCTGGACTTAAAAACTGTTATAAATAAATAATTAGGGCCCAAGCCTTGAAAAGGCGAAGGCCCTATTGTTTTCCATGGGATTATTCTTCTTCTTCTTTATTATTATTATTTTACTACCTTTTGGGCACTTTTGAGGGCCTTAACATGCTCAAAAACTCTTGAAACTTTGCACAAATGTCAGAACCCTGAAGCTGGTACCCGGGCGTGGCAGGGGGGCTCGACAGCGCCCCCTGGAATGGGATTCAAACACTTGTCCGTATATCAAACACGCTTGCATGTAATAATATGAAACTCGGTACACATTTAGATCTCATCGGGCCGAACAACTTTCGTGCTCTAAGTTTTACGCCAGCCCAACAGGAAGTCGGCTATTGTGGGTGGTATGAAAACGCATGCCCCTGGAATTTGAAACACTCTTTCTAGAAAATTCATCCAATCGCAACAAACTCGGTCAGCATGACGTCAAGACATTGAGGATACTAAATTGCTGACGGATTTTTGATATCTCGAACGGTTTGGCCGTGGCGAGGAAACGAAATTATGGCGAGAAAAGAGAAACACGATGTGTTATAACGTCTTCATACATTAACTGATCTTGATGAAACTTCAGTAGCGTGTTTGTTGTAAGAGAGCGATCACATGGATGTAACTAATGTGAGTCAAAGTTATAGCGCCACCAACTGGCAGCAGGAAGTGTGTTACTTTTGACAAAAGTGGGGGGGTTAGTTTACCTACAGTCACAAAACTTGGTATGTATATTGTGCACATCGAGCCGGACAACTTTCTGATTTACAGTCATTAGCTCCGACCGACAGGAAGTCAGATATTTTGGTTTAAATGTGGTTTTGTCGCTCTCTGCCTCTCTCTGACAGAGTTCCCCCAGCCATTCTGTGTGTGTGTGTGTGTGTGTGTGTGTGTGTGTGTGTGTGTGTGTGTGTCTGTCTGTCTGTGTGTGTGTGTCTGTGTGGGGAGGGGAGGGAGGGCACACACACACACATAGACAGACCCCCCTGTGTGTGTCTGTGTGGGGAGGGGAGGGAGGGCACACACACAGACAGCCCCCCTGTCTGTGTGTGTGGGGAGGGGAGCAGAAAGACTATGAACAATTGTGCCATCTAGTGTTTTATACTATGTATAAATGTGTTTTTTATTTTAAACAAGTATTTTAAAGTACACTAATTTCAATTAATGATATGCTGCATTTGTATGTATATTTAAACATTATCAAAGTTAGGATGTCATTTTTTTAGTTTCAAAACTTATCTGTCTCTGTCTCCCTTTGGCTGTCATTACCCTCCCCTCACTCCCACAGTCTCACTTATTTCTTTCTGTATCAAATAATATTACCATAAACAAAAAGTTTGAGTTTCTTTTTCAATCAATGTATTATGTGTAACTTAAAAATAAGCAGATTAAACAGATATGTTTGAGGGCAAGACATGAAAACGATGAAATATAATATAGTATTAGTAAAAGAGTGCAGTATAGGGTTGGATGAATCAGATAAATAACATATTTTGTTAAAAAAACATTTGGTTAAATAAAATCGAGTGATACATAGGGCTATATTGCCCTCTCAACAGTCAAAGTGGGTTACATTATTGCCCGTCGTGCACAGGAACCTGAAAGGCAACGGGGTGGCGGCTTTATATATATATATATATATATATATATATATATATAGCTGCAAGCAGCGATGGAGGGCCCAAGCCTGGGGCACCGCCACCCCGGTGCCTTTAAGCTATATTTACTTTTGTCACACTGCCCACAAATACTCTTGCAACATCATGGAGTGTGTTGCAGAAAAGAGGAACTAGAGATGGGAAATGTTTCACACACATTACCAACAAACATCTTCAGAATGCGACAGCGATGGATCGAGACTGTGTTCTGTTCATCTTCATCCTCATCAAACTCTCAGGTGAGATTAATAACACGTATAATGTATTTGATGAAAAATTAAAATGTATAAAGTCAAGGATATTAAATGTGGTACTGGCAAAATACAGGCGGGGGGTTAGGATCTATTTTTGGATCAATTTTTATTTTTCAATTGATGTATATTCATTTTAATATAATTTGAAATAAAATGTGTATTAAGGAACAATTAAAATGGGATTGGGATTAAAGCCACAGACTTTTAGATTAATTTTATATTTTAATATATTGTAATATTGATAAAAAAATAATATTTATTTCATAAAGGTGCTCATGATGTCACTATATTTAAAATCTGAGATTCAAGTATGTACGGTATTATGTAACTTTTGCCCATCTAGCAGTTAAAAAACAAAAGTGCGTTTCGCGGAAGAACATTGGTTTGGTCGTGCTTCGGCTGTGTGCGGAGTAAGCAAGAACAATAATAATGATACGATCTTCACAACAGATCAACTTCTAGATGTAGATGGTGAAACTATCATAGGGAGGGGGGCTGGGCGTCCTGGAGTCTCCTTCTGGAGGGTCAACAGGCACTGATGGCTCCAGGATGGTACCGGCAGTTCGGAAGACTAGGGCGGAGCTGGCGGAGACAACCCTTCGGGCGGCCATGGCGGAGACAACCCTTCGGACGGCCATGGCGGAGACGACCCTTTGGGCGGCCGTGGGGAAAATGATCCTTCGGGCGGCATGACGGAGACAACCCTTCGGGCGGCCATGGCGAAAGCGATCCTTTGGGCAATGGCGGAGACGAACCTTCAGGTAGCCATGGCAAAAGCGATCCTTTGGGCAATGGCGGAGACGAACCTTCAGGTAGCCATGGCGAAAGCGATCCTTTGGGCCATGGCGGAGATGACCCTTCGGGCGGCCATGGCGAAAGCGATCTTTCGGGCCATGGCAGAGACGACCCTTTGGGCCATGGCAGAGACGACCCTTTGGGCCATGGCGGAGATGAACCTTCAGGCCATGGCGGAGACGACCCTTTGGGCCATGGCAGAGACGACCCTTTGGGCAATGGCGGAGACGACCCTTTGGGCAATGGCGGAGATGAACCTTCAGGCCATGGCGGAGACGACCCTTTGGGCAATGGCGGAGACGACCCTTTGGGCAATGGCGGAGATGAACCTTCAGGCCATGGCGGAGACGACCCTTTGGGCCATGGCGGAGACGACCCTTTGGGCAATGGCGGAGATGAACCTTCAGGCCATGGCGGAGACGACCCTTTGGGCGGCCATGGCGAAAGCGATCCTTCGGGCCATGGCAGAGACGACCCTTTGGGCGGCCATGGCGAAAGCGATCCTTCGGGCCATGGCAGAGACGACCCTTCGGGCAATGGCGGAGATGAACCTTCAGGCCATGGCGGAGACGACCCTTTGGGCGGCCATGGCGAAAGCGATCCTTCAGGCCATGGCAGAGACGACCCTTCGGGCAATGGCGGAGATGAACCTTCAGGCCATGGCGGAGACGACCCTTTGGGCGGCCATGGCGAAAGCGATCTTTCGGGCCATGGCGGAGACGACTCTTTGGGCCATGGCGGAGACGACCCTTCGGGCCATGGCGGAGATGACCCTTTGGGCCATGGCGGAGACGACCCTTTGGGCCATGGCGGAGACGACCCTTTGGGCCATGGCGGAGACGACCCTTTGGGCCATGGCGGAGACGACCCTTTGGGCCATGGCGGAGACGATCCTTCGGGCATTGGCGGAAACGACCCTTTGGGTGGCCATGGCGAAAGCTATCCTTCGGGCCATGGCGGAGATGACCCTTTGGGCAATGGCGGAGACGATCCTTCGGACATTGGCGGAAACGACCCTTTGGGCGGCCATGGCGAAAGCGATCCTTCGGGCCATGGCGGAGATGAACCTTCAGGCAGCCATGGCGAAAATGATGACGGTGAAGGGAGAGTTACAGCTCGCCAGCACCCACCCCACAAAGGAAGGGGAATGATCTTGCGGACCTTCTCCGGTCAACTGCTCTCTGCATTAGCCGTTCAAGCTCACCTCGTAGAACGTGCAGAGGCAGACGTCTGGGTAGTTAGTCAGATATGCAGTCTCGAGGAAGGTCCGCGTGTGGTCCTCCAATGTTTGTTCCCTCTGCTCTGAACACAACAGGAGGACAGCCGGGGATATCCACATTGAGAAACTAAAACAATAAATGAAACCAAAAGGCCAGGGAAAAGAAAATGCCGCCAAACTTTCACCTTTTGAGGTCGGTTATTCTGTCACGATTAGATCCAAGGAAGACGATGATCATTGACAAGTAACAAGTTTGTTTAATAAGTAATAAGAATCCAACCAACAGGCGAGACAGAGAACACAGAACAGAGAGGAACTTAGGCCCCATTTACACGTACATGGTTAATTTGAAAAACGGAGACATTTCCCTTCGTTTGTGCCCTTCGTTTACACGCAAACGGAGAATTCGCCTCTGAAAACTATTCTTTCTAAAAAATCTGGCCAGAGTGGAGATTTTGGAAAACTTTGTTTGCACGTTTGCATGTAAAATGAGAAAAACTGAGTTTTAGGCAGCCGACGTCACAGTATGTGACTATTTTTGGGATTCTGATTGGCTAACGTGGGCTTGAGCTTCTCGTTACACTGCCACCTACAGGTTTGGCATGCTCTTGACGGCATATATACACGGGTTTAAACACTTTTCTGAAAACTGACAGGTGTGCACAATGTTATTTTTGAAAACGGAGAGGGGTGAAATGGATGGTCTCTTCCCTCCATCCTCCCCAACACCACCAGAATGGTCTCTTCCCTCCATCCTCCCCAACACCACCAGGATGGTCTCTTCCCTCCATCCACCCCACCACCACCAGAATGGTCTCTTCCCTCCATCCACCCCACCACCACCAGGATGGTCTCTTCCCTCCATCCACCCCAAAACCACCAGGATGGTCTCTTCCCTCCATCCACCCCACCACCACCAGAATGGTCTCTTCCCTCCATCCTCCCCAACACCACCAGGATGGTCTCTTCCCTCCATCCTCCCCACCACCACCAGGATGGTCCCTTCCCTCCATCCTCCCCACCACCACCAGGATGGTCCCTTCCCATACCTAGCAGGGGGTCGGCTGCGCCCCTGCCTTCGTCTTCAGGCAGGATATACAGAGTCCGGACCCTCGGATTGCAAGCTACGCACGGGGCCTACGCCAAAGAACTTGATTGCTTGCTGGGCTGTTAATAAATGTTAAATTGTCACAGTATTTATTCTCCCGAGTCTTTCTGGAAGAAATATGTTTAAATAAATCAAATAGCATAAAAAGCCACAGACTTTTGAATATATTCAATATTTTCATATATAATTTGTCTTTTTTGTCAGGTGCTCAAGATGTCTCTACGGTCAGGAAAATATCTGTTCAGAGCGGACAGTCTATCATAATTCCTTGTTTATATAAAGATAAATATGTTTTTTCACACACACACTCTGGGCTACAGAGTGATCATGTAAACTCCTCGGATCAGAAAGCTCCACTGATCTCTGGAGACTCCCGTAAGATCCTGACGGTCCACATGGAGGATGTTCGGGAGTCGGCTCAGTTCTCCTGTCCTGCTCACATTCCTTCTGGATCTGATCAGCCGGAAAACTTCTCCCTGGAGGTCACAGCAGGTCAGACTCACACACACTCTCCCACACACTCACACACACTCTCCCACACACTCTCACACACTCTAAAAGGTTCTGTATATGAAGCCTTACTGAAACTATTACTAATTATCAGTGTTGGGGAAAGTTACTTTTAAAAGAAATGCATTACAATATTGCGTTACTTTTTCTCTGCTGGGCCGGGCTTGCTTGTTTGTTTTTTAATAACAACAAAAAAGTAATATTTTTGGTGAATGTTCAGGCCCTTTCACATCATAAGTAAAGTGAATAAGCCTCAGACTGAAGGAAATGCTTATTTACTCCTGTACAGTAGATGTACAGTAGAGTACAGTAGAGGTAGAGTACTGTATAGGTAGCGTACAGTAGAGTACAGTAGAATAGAGTATTGTACTGTAGAGTTACGGTAGAGTATATTAGAGTACAGTAGAGGTAGAGTACAGAAGAGTACAGTAGAGTACAGTAGAGCAAAGTAGAGTACAGTAGAGGTAGAGTACAGTAGAGCAAAGTAGAGTACAGTAGAGTACAGTAGAGGTAGAGTACAACTGAGTACAGTAGAGGTAGAGTACAAATTAGTACAGTAGAGGTAGAGTACAGTAGAGTACAGTAGAGGTAGAGTACAGTAGATGTAGAGTACAGTAGAGTACAGTAGAGTAGAGTACAGTATAGGTAGAGTACAGTAGAGTACAGTAGAGTAGAGTACAGTACAGTAGAGGTAGAGTACAGTACAGTAGAGTACAGTAGATGTAGAGTACAGTACAGTAGAGTATAGTACAGTACAGTAGAGTACAGTAGATGTAGAGTACAGTACAGTAGAGTATAGTACAGTACAGTAAATCAGAGTACAGTAGAGTATAGTAGAGTACAGTAGATGTAGAGTACAGTACAGTAGAGTAGAGTATAGTAGAGTACAGTAGATGTAGAATACAGTAGAGGAAGAGTACAGTAAAGTAGAGTACAGTAGAGGTAGAGTATAGTACAGTAAAGTAGAGTACAGTAGAGTACAGTACAGTAGAGGTAGAGTAGAGTACAATACAGTAGAGTACAGTAGATGTAGAGTAGAGTAGAGTACAGTAGAGTACAGTAGAGGTAGAGTAGATGTAGAGTACAGTAGAGTACAGTACAGTAGAGGTAGAGTAGAGTACAATACAGTAGAGTACAGTAGATGTAGAGTAGAGTAGAGTACAGTAGAGGTAGAGTAGATGTAGAGTACAGTAGAGTACAGTACAGTAGAGGTAGAGTAGAGTACAATACAGTAGAGTACAGTAGAGGTAGAGTACAGTACAGTAGAGGTAGAGTAGAGAACAGTAGAATACAGTACAGCAGAGGTAGAGTAGAGTACAGTACAGTACAGTACAGCAGAGGTAGAGGTAGAGTAGAGTACAGTAGAGTACAGTACAGTAGAGTACAGTAGAGGTAGAGTAGAGTACAGTATAGTAGAGTACAGTACAGTACAGTAGAGGTAGAGTAGAGAACAGTAGAGTACAGTACAGCAGAGGTAGAGTAGAGTAGAGTACAGTAGAGTACAGTACAGTAGAGTACAGTAGAGGTAGAGTACAGTAGAGGTAGAGAATAGTACAGTACAGTAGAGTAGAGTACAGTAGAGTACAGTAGAGTAGAGTACAGTAGACTACAGTAGAGGTAGAGTACAGTAGAGGTAAAGTAGAGTAGAGTAGAGTACAGTAGAGTACAGTAGAGTAGAGTACAGTAGAGTACAGTAGAGTAGAGTACAGTAGATGTAGAGTACAGTACAGTACGGTACAGTAAAGTACAGTAGAGGTAGAGTACAGTAGAGTACAGTACAGTACAGTAGATGTAGAGTACAGTAGAGTACAGTACAGTACAGTAGATGTAGAGGACAGCAGAGTACAGTAGAGTAGAGTACAGTAGAGTACATTAGATGTAGAGTACAGTAGAGTACATTAGATGTAGAGTACAGTAGAGTACAGTAGATGTAGAGTACAGTAGATGTAGAGTACAGTAGAGTACAGTAGAGTAGAGTAGAGTACAGTAGAGTAGAGTAGAGTACAGTAGAGTTCAGTAGAGTAGAGTACAGTAGAGTACAGTAGAGTAGAGTACAGTAGAGTAGATAACAGTACAGTAGAGTACAGTAGAGTAGAGTACAGTACAGTAGAGTAGATTACAGTACAGTAGAGTACAGTACAGTAGAGTACAGTAGAGTAGAGTACAGTAGAGTAGAGTATAGTAGAGTAGAGTACAGTAGAGTAGATTACAGTACAGTAGAGTACAGTAGAGTAGAGTACAGTAGAGTAGAGTACAGTAGAGTAGATTACAGTACAGTAGATTACAGTACAGTAGATTACAGTACAGTAGAGTACAGTACAGTAGAGTACAGTAGAGTAGAGTACAGTAGAGTACAGTAGAGTACAGTAGAGTAGAGTACAGTAGAGTAGAGTACAGTAGAGTAGATTACAGTACAGTAGATTACAGTACAGTAGATTACAGTACAGTAGAGTACAGTACAGTAGAGTACAGTAGAGTAGAGTACAGTAGAGTAGATTACAGTTCAGTAGAGTACAGTAGAGTAGAGTACAGTAGAGTAGAGTACAGTAGAGTACAGTAGAGAATAGTACAGTAGAGTACAGTAGAGTAGAGTACAGTACAGTAGAGTACAGTAGAGTAGAGTACAGTAGAGTACAGTAGAGTACAGTACAGTAGAGTACAGTAGAGTACAGTAGAGTAGATTACAGTTCAGTAGAGTACAGTAGAGAATAGTACAGTAGAGTAGAGTAGAGTACAGTAGAGAATAGTACAGTAGAGTAGAGTAGAGTACAGTACAGTAGAGTAGAGTACAGTTGAGAATAGTACAGTAGAGGGTGCCGCTCAAAGAAACCTTTCCCATTCAGGATTAAAGAACAATAGGATACAGGAGAAGCAAGTTCAACACTCTTATTTCTAAGTCTAATCTAAAGTCATTTTTTCTTATTAGTATGGTTGAATTAGATAATTAAAGGTCAGAAGCAAAGACATTGTTTAATAAAGTGAGATTAAATACATAAAGTATATTTGTGTAATTTAATAAAGTTAATTATAAAACTTTTCTGTGATTGCATTTTACTGTTTTTATTCATTTCGAGGAATACTGAATGTGTTTGTGCAAATGAGATGAATATAAATGCATGTTCACATTTAGTCTAAAACTAAAATAACCATCATGTTTACACAGCGCACTCACACACACACTCTGAAAATTTGTATAAATAACATTATTATTATTATTAGCACACAGCTGAACGAGACTGATGTTCTGCCATCTCTAGGCCCGCCGAGACTGTATGTGAAGCGCCAGAGCGAGAGCGTGTCTGAGGACGGTAGTGTGACCGTCTCCTGCTTTCATCACGGGGAAACTATGGTACAATGGTGTAAGTTTGCCGGTCGCTGCGTGACGGGGAGGTTCGGGACTTTAGACGGAGCCTCGGTTGAGATCTATGATCAGGAACACATGATGACTGTGATGATGAGCAAATTGAAGATGAAGAACACGGGCTGGTACCTGTGCTCAACACACCAGCTGCAGATGCCGGTTCATATTACTGTACATAATCATAACCATACAGAACAGATCCCAGCCACCCCTCGCCAGAGGTGAGAACACGAAACACACAGATCCTCCGCTACTCTCCGTCCTCTGCTTCAAACTCACATGACTGCACTTCTTCAGCTCAATCCCTGCCATCTGAAGTATTGTCTTGAATGTTAAGATTTCAATTATTTAACACGTTCTCAGTTCTCTGACACGCAAAATATTTATTATGTTTTTTTTTAGTGTAGTGTTTTATTTAAACGTTCAGGATTTTGGATTTTAGGATTGAATTTATTGAATTATTAGCTTTTCATAATCAATGCAGGTAGTTTCAAAATATGAAAGTAAAATAAATAATAATATCTTGTTGCTTATGGTTGCTTTTTGGATAATTGATATTCTCTTCATTTTTGTAAAATTTTGTCAAAATATCAAGAAATAACGTCGTATAGTTTTGGAAGGACATGCAGGTGATGAGATAATCACAGAATATTCAACTATTCATAACCATTAATGTCTATTTGCATTTGAGAACTTCCAATAGTAACTTTGTGGCTTTTGTTTTTCTTTTTTGCAAAAATATTAGCATTGACATTGTGCCATTTTCATGTATGAATGCAATTATTCAAAAGCTAAAATATTGTCTTTATTCTGTTGCATTGTAGGACGGCTATTTTATTTCTGTTGCCTGTGATTATGGAAATTCTCCTGGTCATAATCATTTACTCGGCACTGAAACTGCTTACATTTTGCAAAGAAAGTAAGTTTTTCTGTGAATAAATACATAAGGTCAAGGTTCTCTCAAAGTAAATCTCCCAGTAATATTAATTAAACATTATTAGGACTTTAATAATGTTATAAAACGTTAACACAAAAACATTATTTATATATCGTTTATGGAATTTGTTTTCCTGAAACATTTTAGTTGGACGTTAATTTTACTAGGCCTACTTGTTTCCGAACGTTCAGCGAACATTCAAAATTAACATTCCATAATGTTTGAAGAATGAAACAATGTAATGTTACCATAACCAATAATTTATTTTTTATTTTTTTAAACGCTGGATGTTTTGAATGTTCAGAGAAATAATGTTTTCATAACTTAGTAAATTTGTTCTTAAAATATTTTTTGTTGTCTGGCAAACCATGATGGACATGTCTTATAGGTTTATTGCTACAACTGTTTTTAAATTGAACCTATTCTTTCAGGATTCCTGAAACCTGTGAATCCAGCAGAGGAAGGCCAGTACGTGATGATGCACCGGAAACAATCCTCACATGTGAGTTCAGAAGCATTGCTTCATCTTCTTCATCTTCATCGTCATCTTCATCACACAATGATTCAGCATTAGTTTTGGAATCCTCCTGGGGGAAAACGTCTCAGGTTACGACTGTATGTTCCCTGAGAACTGGAAACTCACACTGGGTCATAGCGCTTGGGGAACGCCTCAGCGTGACTGTGACTGACACACTGTATGATCACGACATTCACATTCGCCATGACGTCATTCTCTAGCGCTACCAGGAAGTATAAAAGGGGCGCCTAGAGAACACGTCGTCCACTTCTTCGTCTGAAGGGACTGTGCAAGCAGACCAGAGTTCTCCGGGAACAGTCGTAACCTGAGAAGTTCCCTTTCGAAAGCGAACTCGCACTGCGTCAAAGCGCTAGGGGAACGATCCACCCAAGCGCCACGCTGAGGGGATGCTTCGCCAGTTATTGCTGTTTACAAGCACAAAACACCTTTAGCTCAGCGTTAAGACCCTTGCAGCGCACACGTCAGGCTGTCAGTAGCACTACTCCCTGCAGCCACTGCCTGAGCTTCATGCTAAGCGAGGAAGTAACTTTGTGCTTTCACACGAAGGACTTGACCCAGAGCAAGCTCAAGGGCACGGACACCAC
>NC_136899.1:26977713-26982713 GCF_949152265.1 Phoxinus phoxinus | reverse complement strand
TCTCAGAAGACTTCTGTCGAAAACATGAATTGTTTTTAATACATTGAAACTGAATTGGAACAGATGCTGTTTTGCTCCAAAAATAACCAGTAATCATCATAAAGTGGGTCCATATGACTCATGCAAGACATATTTGAATTATTTCCCCTGAACTCCTTCAGTTGCATTAGGAGTGGGCGGAGTTAAGGTGTTATTGTGCCATGATGTGCTCTGATTGGTGGAGATCTCTGCAGAATCATGGGTAAAACTGTTGGTGTTGAAGTCCCCCTGTAGTCAATAGTTGTATCTTTTAAACTCATCTTTGATCACCAAAATGACAGAAATGACATGCTGCAGCTTCATATAAATTGGCTAATGTACAATGCTTTCTGCTTATAACATCGCCGCATCTCAGTTCGGTGTAGGACGTGGTCAAATAAATCTGGTATTGCATGTGAACCTGTTCCTCCGGCTGCTGTTGTCATTGAGATCTGGATCGTCATGTATGGGCGAGCTGTCGGTCCTTCCTCACCAGCGCTGATTCTTTATCATAGTGCAGACAAAAGCCCGTATAGCATAAGGCTTCTGGGGGAGGTGAGCGCGCCGGCTCCGTCGGCCCCGAACGCACATCTGCCGAGGACAAAGGGCCGCAGTAATGGGCGTAAAGGGTTAACTGACCTCTGGAGATGACTTCAGGAGCCCTGTGTGTGAGAAGCGGTTCAGTCCTCGACTCAGATGAGGAGGGGGAAGGGAAGCTCGTGTGCGGATGCGTTCACGTGTGTGTGTGTGTGTGTGTGTGTGTGTGTGCGTTCACGTGTGTGTGTGTGTGTGTGTGTGTGTGAGCCAGCGGGCGCAGGGATTGTGGTTGCCAGGGAACGGGGGTAATTAATTCCACTGCACACGAAGGTGAGCGCGAGTTGAGTTGAGCGAGTGGCTTTCTTTGATGAAGAGCCACAAGATGCGAAGCGTGTTTCCCCGTCTCTCCGGTTAAAGCACTCCAGCTGCTCCGGGATCAGTGCTTTGTGCCGCGCTCAGATTCTAACATCACTGTACAGTAAATGTTTGTGCACTCCCAAGCATCGACGATAGCTCTTCAACTGCAGTCTTTCTCCTCTAGGAAAACAGCAAAAATATTGATGACTATAATTGTCCAATCAGATCCAATCATGTCCCGTCCTCTCACACTGTAAACCCTGAATCTATTTTACACCATACTAACCAGATGCACCACGACACTTGATGAAAGAGACCACGCCCACTCCGCCCACACGCTCTTCTGATTGGCTGTGAGTTTTGATTGATTTCGTTGAGTGCAATGAGTTTTGCAGAGAGGCTCACACACACACACACACACACACACACACACACACACACACACACACACACACACACACACACACACACACACACACACACACACACACACACACACACACACACACAGAGACACACACACACACACACACAGAGACACACACACACACACACACAGAGACACACACACACACACACAGAGACACACACACACACACACACACACACAGACACACACACACAAACACACACACACTGAACATTTCAACAACTTTTAGCCTTTTATGTTCTAACCGGACTCAGAATGATGGAGAGACTCGAGAAGAAGTGACACATGTAGAAGCAACAGGACATTTCTGAATGGTTAGTTGATAAATTTATGGAGCTTATGTGTAGTTATCTTCTAGTCATTGATTAGCATATTCTGTCATGATAATCTATAAATCACGTTCCCGGGTAAATTCTAGGGCTGGTGATGTCACTAACATCAACTCTCACTGCATGAAGCCACGAACTGCAATAGATATTTAAAAATGCCGGTTAAAATAGAATGAGCGATGCTCATGAATGCTGCGTGGAGTCATCCAATCAAAATGCGGCGTGAACACAACCAATCAGCATGTTCAGCGCACAAGTCCCGCCCCCAAAAGCTCCTGAACTTTGGAAAAGTACTACATCGCCAGCAGGGACTTTCGGAGGGGGAAATATTTACCCGGAAGTTCCGGAACTTCATTTAGACCCAGATCCTGCGGTGTAAACACACGAGCACCAGCCCACAGTTCCCAGTTCCTGCGGTGTAAACACACGAGCACCAGCCCACAGTTCCCAGTTCCTGCGGTGTAAACACACGAGCACCAGCCCACAGTTCCCAGTTCCTGGGGAAAGTTCCCGCGGTGGAAACGCGGCTTTAGGTAATACATGATCTAATGTTAACTAATGAACCTTATTGTAAAGTGTTGCCGTCTTTTTGGCTCAAAGTCTGTCTTTCAAACGTAGTCGAGTGAGATTTGTGTTTGGGAACGTGAACCAGTCCAGTCTTCCGCTTTACCAATGTACATCCAGATGAATTATCTTGGCTCTGAAAACTCGACACACACTTTAAAGACCCACTCCGATGAAAATCATGTTTTTCTAGGTGTTAACATATTCTTGTGGCATTTTTCTGATGTTAGAGGACATATCTTGAGAAAAATAAGCTCAAAGTTGTATTTCTGAGTATTTCTACATTCAAATGTCTGTGAATCAGTAGCAGACGCTAAAATGCCGTTTAAAATAGACTGGAGTTGTGACGTAGTAACTCCACTGGGCGGGGCCACGAGCTCATACTCAAATTGGAACACATACTGTAACAAATAAGTCACTTTTCACCGTCTATCAATCGTCAAAACTAAAGTTTGGAGAACATCACAGACTAATCCCGTCAGTATTACATCATTACATAATGAGAGAGGGCAGCCAGCCTCCTCCAGCCAAGCAACAGGCGACATTCGTGCATGTGAAATTCCGCGCTCGTTCAGGTAAGTAAGACTTGCACACGCCGGGTGGCGACGAGTTTCGCCTGTCGCAGTCGTTTGTCCCCTCGTGTGTCAAGCTATGGTGTCAAGCCCATCACTCGTGAGAGAGTCAGTCAGTTTTTCAGCGCTGACATTAGCATCATAATAATCCCGAAATTCCGATCAATCCACTGATACTAAATATGTCCTGAATGATCACTGTGGGAGGGATGAAATATCGAGGCGAAGTCGAGCTGTTTTTTACCGCGACGTCTCGGAGTGAAATAATGATCGGTGATAACTTTGATTATCTTCGGATAATAATAATTGACGTGTATATAATACTGGAATGCTTCTCCGTGCCAACGGCTCCGCCCACAACACAGAGGCGAATTGCTAATGAGCTACTGCCGCTCTGCTGACGCGAAGTCCCAGAAAACAGCACAGGTTTTGAGATTTTGGCTAAAAATGGCATAATCATAATTTAAAGACCACTGGGAATGTTTAAAAATAGCTTTAAAATATGATCGGAGTGGGACTTTAATCAGCAAGAGAACACACAGCACACTCTTCCTGAAGCGTCCTCGGGTCACACACGCGGACGCATCGGAGCTTTCCCGAAGACACATCGAACCGCACTCGCTCTTCAGCGCCAGATAATTCAATCACTGCATTAGAGCTTGAAGAGGTTGAAGCCAAAGGCTCCGAAGATGCGAAATCCAATTGCCATTGATTCCCAAAATCGGTATCATTGTCTTGAGAGTTCCTGTCTTGCTGGCTTGTGTTGGGCATTACATGAATCCGCTGGTTCCTGAGACCTGAGAAGCTGAAGGCGCCGAGACCGCGAGTGCCGGCCGCTCGTTACACGGCGGTGTGTGTGCTCTTCGTCAGACACGGCTGGAGGAACTGCGCTAACTGAACGCTTCATAGAGACTCAGAGCTGCATGCAGAGTCATGGCCTGTTTTATTAAAGCATTCCTCTTCGACTGTTTCAAGGGACGTGCTTACATTTAAATTTAGTGAACTTCTCTGCTAATAGAAGATATCACCGTCTCTAATACACGGCCCAACTATCCAGCCTAAAGTAACCGTTATCATCATCGTCCACTCGTCGTTCAGAACCGCCTCAACTCACCCCGGCCAAGAGATTACATGCCATGTGTGAAGATTTACTGATGTGTTGTAGATGGGGTTTAAAAACCAGAATCTGAAATTATATTAAGATATCTTTAAAATAATATGAGATAAAATAATATTTTTGTGTTGTTTTGAGGGAAGCGAGATATGTATGCAAAGTGACCCACAAATTGTTTGAACATGAAGCATTTTAAAAATGGAGATACAAAAACTTCTTGAGTTACATGCATGCACCGCTTCTTCCCAGTGTTGAGCTGACAGCGCTGTACACACCTGACCAACACTGTAGAGCTTTCACTATACTGCCATCTTTATAAAGTCATTTCCCTTCTTTAAAGGTGCACTTGGTAACTTTTTCAACTTAATAAATCCGTTTAGAAATCATTTGGATGGTTAAATACTCTGTTCTGGTGAGAATGGTTACTTTCCCCGCTCCCCCAGCGTTCCCAGGCGGAAAACCAGCCTTGCAACATTGGGACTAACGTCCCGGTAAGTTGAAAATAGGAAGTCTCGTGAGAAGCGAGAACGAGCGAGAAACACGAACTGCTTTACGGAATACAAATAAACATGTCAACGTTAAATGATACTGTGTGATGTATTACCCACCTCGGTAGACATGCTCCACACGATACAGCGTCTGGGACTCACTTGTTCACCACACCGGCTCCGACCGTAACGAAAGCACATGAGCAGCGGTAGAGAGGGGGAGGAGTGCGCCGGTGCGCCGCGAGTGACTTTACGACAGTGATGTGTTATATATACGCACCGCAGCTGTAGGGGAGCTCGCTGAGAAAACCAGCAAAGCGGAGGCTAGAGTTACCGAGTCCCGCTTTAATTTGGCTCCAAATCTCATGTGGAAATTGTAATTTTGACCCCATCTACAAAATAATTGGTTACTCTGTCAATATTAATCCATGACATTTAATATTCACTGTTTAACGAGTTTGTTTGCCAAGATATTAGGCTAAACTTATTTGGCTTGCTGTCCACTGGAGAGGGGCTCGATGAAGCAGCTTCAGCTCTGATATACCCCCCAGTGGCTAAAATGTAGGATATATGATTAAAAGGGGCAAGGTA
>NC_136899.1:26962713-26972713 GCF_949152265.1 Phoxinus phoxinus | reverse complement strand
CTCTCATATCCACTCAGATCCTCTCAGATCCTCTCATATACTCTCAGATTCACTCAGATCCTCTCATATACTCTCAGATCCACTCAGATCCTCTCATATACTCTCAGTTCTACCAGAAAGACTTGGGAGATAAATTGATATAACAGCGTATATTTATTAACAGCCCAGCAAGCATGAATTTATAAAGTTCTTTGGCGTAGGCCCCGTCCTTAGAGAGCAATGCGAGGGTAGCGGAATCTGCATATCCTGCCTGAAGACGAAGGCAGGGGCGCAGCCGACCCCCTGGAGGTTAAGGAAGGGACCATCCTGGTGGTGGTGGTGGGGAGGATGAAGGGGAAGGTACCATCTTGGTGGTGGTTGGGGAGGATGGAGGTAATTGGCAGCGACAGCATCTGCGAACTCAGACGAATGTAAGTACCGATCTTTTATACTGTGAGTGTTAGCACATGATTGGTTAGAAGTGAAGTATTACGTGGCACGCTGATTGAGTCTTCCTGGCAGAACTTACGCTAAAGCTTTCACATCCTCTCAAATACTCTCAGATCCTCTCATATCCTCTCAGATCCACTCAGACATTTTCAGATCCTCTCATATACTCTCAGATCCACTCAGACACTCTCAGATCCTCTCATATACTCTCAGATCCTCTCATATACTCTCAGATCCACTCAGACACTCTCAGATCCTCTCATATACTCTCAGATCCACTCAGATCCTCTCATATACTCTCAGATCCTCTCATATACTCTCAGATCCTCTCAGATCCTCTCATATACTCTCAGATCCTCTCATATCCACTCAGATCCTCTCAGATCCTCTCAAATACTCTCAGACACTCTCAGATCCTCTCATATCCACTCAGATACTCTCAGATCCTCTCATATACTCTCATATCCTCTCAGACACTCTCAGATCCTCTCATATACTCTCAGATCCACTCAGATCCACTCAGATCCTCTCAGATCCTCTCATAAACTCTCAGATCCACTCAGATCCTCTCATATACTCTCAGATCCTCTCATAAACTCTCAGTTCCACTCAGATCCTATCAGACACTCTCAGATCCTCTCAGACACTCTCAGATCCTCTCAGATCCACTCAGATCCTCTCAGATCCTCTCATAAACTCTCAGATCCTCTCAGATCCTCTCATATCCACTCATATCCACTCAGATCCTCTCATAAACTCTTATATCCTCTCAGATCCTCTCAGATCCACTCAGATCCTCTCATATCCACTCAGATCCACTCAGATCCTCTCAGACACTCTCAGATCCTCTCAGACACTCTCAGATCCTCTCAGATCCACTCAGATCCTCTCAGATCCTCTCATAAACTCTCAGATCCTCTCAGATCCTCTCATATCCACTCAGATCCTCTCATAAACTCTCAGATCCACTCAGATCCTCTCAGACACTCTCAGATCCTCTCAGATCCTCTCAGACACTCTCAGATCCTCTCAGATACACTCAGATCCTCTCAGACACTCTCAGATCCTCTCAGATCCTCTTAGATCCTCTCAGATCATCTCAGACACTCTCAGATCCTCTCATAAACTCTCAGATCCTCTCAGACACTCTCAGATCCTCTCAGATCCACTCAGATCCTCTCAGACACTCTCAGATCCTCTCAGATCCTCTTAGATCCTCTCAGATCCTCTCAGACACTCTCAGATCCTCTCAGATCCTATCAGACACTCTCAGATCCTATCAGACACTCTCAGATCCACTCAGATCCTATCAGACACTCTCAGATCCACTCAGACACTCTCAGATCCACTCAGATCCTATCAGACACTCTCAGATCCACTCAGATCCTCTCAGACACTCTCAGATCCTCTCAGACACTCTCAGATCCTCTCAGATCCTCTTAGATCCTCTCAGATCCTCTCAGACACTCTCAGATCCTCTCAGATCCTCTCATAAACTCTCAGATCCTCTCAGACACTCTCAGATCCTCTCAGATCCACTCAGATCCTCTCAGACACTCTCAGATCCTCTCAGATCCTCTTAGATCCTCTCAGATCCTCTCAGACACTCTCAGATCCTCTCAGATCCTCTCAGACACTCTCAGATCCTCTCAGATCCTCTCAGATCCACTCAGATCCTATCAGACACTCTCAGATCCACTCAGACACTCTCAGATCCACTCAGATCCTATCAGACACTCTCAGATCCACTCAGATCCTCTCAGACACTCTCAGATCCTCTCAGACACTCTCAGATCCTCTCAGATCCTCTCATATCCACTCAGATCCACTCAGATCCTCTCAGACACTCTCAGATCCTCTCAGACACTCTCAGATCCTCTCAGATCCACTCAGATCCTCCCAGATCCTCTCATAAACTCTCAGATCCTCTCATATCCACTCATATCCACTCAGATCCTCTCATAAACTCTCAGATCCACTCAGATCCTCTCAGACACTCTCAGATCCTCTCAGACACTCTCAGATCCTCTCAGATACACTCAGATCCTCTCAGACACTCTCAGATCCTCTCAGATCCTCTTAGATCCTCTCAGATCCTCTCAGACACTCTCAGATCCTCTCAGATCCTCTCATAAACTCTCAGATCCACTCAGATCCTCTCAGATCCTCTCAGACACTCTCAGATCCTCTCAGATCCACTCAGATCCTCTCAGACACTCTCAGATCCTCTCAGATCCTCTCAGATCCTCTCAGATCCTCTCAGACACTCTCAGATCCTCTCAGATCCTATCAGACACTCTCAGATCCTATCAGACACTCTCAGATCCACTCAGATCCTCTCAGATCCTCTCAGATCCTCTCAGACACTCTCAGATCCTCTCAGATCCTCTCAGATCCTCTCAGACACTCTCAGATACTCTCAGATCCACTCAGACACTCTCAGATCCACTCAGATCCTATCAGACACTCTCAGATCCACTCAGATCCTCTCAGACACTCTCAGATCCTCTCAGATCCTATCAGACACTCTCAGATCTTCTCAGATCCTCTCAGACACTCTCAGATCCTCTCAGATCCACTCAGATCCTCTCAGACACTCTCAGATCCTCTCAGATCCTCTCAGATCCTCTTAGATCCTCTCAGATCCTCTTAGATCCTCTCAGATCCTCTCAGACACTCTCAGATCCTCTCAGATCCTATCAGACACTCTCAGATCCTATCAGACACTCTCAGATCCACTCAGATCCTATCAGACACTCTCAGATCCACTCAGACACTCTCAGATCCACTCAGATCCTATCAGACACTCTCAGATCCACTCAGATCCTCTCAGACACTCTCAGATCCACTCAGATCCTATCAGACACTCTCAGATCCACTCAGACACTCTCAGATCCACTCAGATCCTATCAGACACTCTCAGATCCACTCAGATCCTCTCAGATCCTCTCAGATCCTCTTAGATCCTCTCAGATCCTCTCAGACACTCTCAGATCCTCTCAGATCCTATCAGACACTCTCGGATCCTATCAGACACTCTCAGATCCACTCAGATCCTATCAGACACTCTCAGATCCACTCAGACACTCTCAGATCCACTCAGATCCTATCAGACACTCTCAGATCCACTCAGATCCTCTCAGACACTCTCAGATCCTCTCAGACACTCTCAGATCCTCTCAGATCCTCTTAGATCCTCTCAGATCCTCTCAGACACTCTCAGATCCTCTCAGATCCTCTCATAAACTCTCAGATCCTCTCAGACACTCTCAGAACCTCTCAGATCCACTCAGATCCTCTCAGACACTCTCAGATCCTCTCAGATCCTCTTAGATCCTCTCAGATCCTCTCAGACACTCTCAGATCCTCTCAGATCCTCTCAGATCCACTCAGATCCTCTCAGACACTCTCAGATCCTCTCAGAAACTCTCAGATCCTCTCAGATCCACTCAGATCCTATCAGATCCACTCAGACACTCTCAGACACTCTCAGATCCTCTCAGATCCTCTCATAAACTCTCAGATCCACTCAGATCCTCTCAGATCCTCTCAGACACTCTCAGATCCTCTCAGATCCACTCAGATCCTCTCAGACACTCTCAGATCCTCTCAGATCCTCTTAGATCCTCTCAGATCCTCTCAGACACTCTCAGATCCTCTCAGATCCTATCAGACACTCTCAGATCCTATCAGACACTCTCAGATCCACTCAGATCCTCTCAGATCCTCTCAGACACTCTCAGATACTCTCAGATCCTCTCAGATCCTCTCAGACACTCTCAGATACTCTCAGATCCACTCAGACACTCTCAGATCCACTCAGATCCTATCAGACACTCTCAGATCCACTCAGATCCTCTCAGACACTCTCAGATCCTCTCAGATCCTATCAGACACTCTCAGATCTTCTCAGATCCTCTCAGACACTCTCAGATCCACTCAGATCCTCTCAGACACTCTCAGATCCTCTCAGATCCTCTTAGATCCTCTCAGATCCTCTCAGACACTCTCAGATCCTCTCAGATCCTATCAGACACTCTCAGATCCTATCAGACACTCTCAGATCCACTCAGATCCTATCAGACACTCTCAGATCCACTCAGACACTCTCAGATCCAATCAGATCCTATCAGACACTCTCAGATCCACTCAGATCCTCTCAGACACTCTCAGATCCTCTCAGACACTCTCAGATCCTCTCAGATCCTCTTAGATCCTCTCAGATCCTCTCAGACACTCTCAGATCCTCTCAGATCCTCTCATAAACTCTCAGATCCTCTCAGACACTCTCAGATCCTCTCAGATCCACTCAGATCCTCTCAGACACTCTCAGATCCTCTTAGATCCTCTCAGATCCTCTCAGACACTCTCAGATCCTCTCAGACACTCTCAGATACTCTCAGATCCTCTCAGATCCACTCAGATCCTATCAGACACTCTCAGATCCACTCAGACACTCTCAGATCCACTCAGATCCTATCAGACACTCTCAGATCCACTCAGATCCTCTCAGACACTCTCAGATCCTCTCAGACACTCTCAGATCCTCTCAGATCCTCTCATATCCACTCAGATCCACTCAGATCCTCTCAGACACTCTCAGATCCTCTCAGACACTCTCAGATCCTCTCAGATCCTCTCAGATCCTCTCAGATCCTCTCATAAACTCTCAGATCCTCTCATATCCACTCATATCCACTCAGATCCTCTCATAAACTCTCAGATCCACTCAGATCCTCTCAGACACTCTCAGATCCTCTCAGATCCTCTCAGACACTCTCAGATCCTCTCAGATACACTCAGATCCTCTCAGACACTCTCAGATCCTCTCAGATCCTCTTAGATCCTCTCAGATCCTCTCAGACACTCTCAGATCCTCTCAGATCCTCTCATAAACTCTCAGATCCACTCAGATCCTCTCAGACACTCTCAGATCCTCTCAGATCCTCTCAGACACTCTCAGATCCTCTCAGATCCACTCAGATCCTCTCAGACACTCTCAGATCCTCTCAGATCCTCTTAGATCCTCTCAGATCCTCTCAGACACTCTCAGATCCTCTCAGATCCTATCAGACACTCTCAGATCCTATCAGACACTCTCAGATCCACTCAGATCCTCTTAGATCCTCTCAGACACTCTCAGATACTCTCAGATCCACTCAGATCCTATCAGACACTCTCAGATCCACTCAGACACTCTCAGATCCACTCAGATCCTATCAGACACTCTCAGATCCACTCAGATCCTCTCAGACACTCTCAGATCCTCTCAGATCTTCTCAGATCCTCTCATATACTCTCAGATCCTCTGAGACTGGCAGGCTCAGCTTGGTCAAAATACAGTCACGATTGACCATATTTGCTTTTCTAATCCATGTCAGAGTTGGGCAAACTTGACTGCAATCTCATGTCAGATCAGCTGTGGTTGCCAGACATTTACAGCAAAAAATACTATAGCAACATTTTAGGTTTTACAGATTTATCTTAATTTACAGAAAAAAAACTTTATATAATACTATATAATTTCATTATCTGATATAATGTTTATTTACCGATCTATTGAAGTGCTAATATCTGTTTCGTACCATGGTAATACACTGATCACAGTGGAGATGAGAGTCACATGATCAATCGCAGCTCATCACAAGCAGCTTTTACACAATAAAGTTACTAGAAGCTGCACAGTGTTGTTCACAAACTTACATTAAATGTACGCTAGATCGATAACAGTTATTTGCTGTATATAGTACAGAAACTTTCCGTTAATAGTTCTTCACCGTAGCATTTTACCATTAAAATCAGGATAATGTTTTACAGTGTAAATAACAATGTTTGGATGAATCTCTTCAAAAGCGCATGAACTAAAGCAGCTGAGAGCATGGAAACGCCCTCAGTGCTGTGTGTGTGTGTGTGTGTGTGTGTGTGTGTGTGTGTGTTCACTCTCGTGATCCTGCTGTCCCTCTCACTGGGTAAACCTTCAGTGTATTTCCACTAGACTAAATACTGTGTGTGTGTGCCGTCAGCACAGATCTGTTCCAGCACACACTGTCCTCGCTCTGGAAACACACACACACACACACACACACACACACACACACACACACACGCGCGCGCGCACTCAATCACACGCACTCACTCACACGCACTCACTCACATGCACAGGCACACACACACACGTTTAGTGGGATCACCTGAGCACACACACACACACACATGTTTAGTGGGATCACCCGAGGACACACACACACGTTTAGTGGGATCACCCGAGGACACACACACACACACACACATGTTTAGTGGGATCACCCGAGGACACACACACACACACATGTTTAGTGGGATCACCCGAGGACACACACACACACACACACATGTTTAGTGGGATCACCCGAGCACACACACACACACACATGTTTAGTGGGATCACCCGAGCACGCACACACACACACACACACACACACACACACACACACACATGTTTAGTGGGATCACCCGAGCACACACACACACACACACACACACACACACATGTTTAGTGCTGATGTGTAGCGTGTGCTTCAGATGCGGTTCACACACTCTCTCACACACACACACACACACACACACACACACACACACACACACACACACACACACACACACACACACACACACATGTTTAGTGGGATCACCCGAGCACACACACACACACACACACACACACACATGTTTAGTGGGATCACCCGAGCACACACACACACACACACACACGTTTAGTGCTGATGTGTAGCGTGTGCTCCGGATGCGGTTCACACACTCTCACACACACACACACACACACACACACACACACACACACACACATGTTTAGTGGGATCACCCGAGCACACACACACACACACACACACACACACACGTTTAGTGCTGATGTGTAGCGTGTGCTCCGGATGCGGTTCACACACTCTGGGCTCCTGCGGTTCCGGAGGATAATCCCGGCGCTCCGCAAACACACCTGAGCTTTCCCAACACTGACTCTCTCTATCGGCCGCATCTGTGCTCCTCTGATCCGAGAGAAACCCCGGATTATCCCGCAGCGACAGCGCCGCATTGTTTGCCTGTTGCCTAGCGACGCTCTGAGCCCGTAGCCATGGCAATCTGCATGAGGGCGTGGCTCCAGTCTTCCGGTTCTCTTCCTTCATCAATACTGGCAATCCATATTTCCCAGTTTATCCCGATTGCTGGATCTCAGGCTAAAGAATCCTTTATTTCGTCGTCATCCGGCTGGATTTACTGCAGCATGAGCAGTTATTGATTATTGATTATTGATTATGAGGAGGTTTGAGAACCTTTCAAGGCTTTATGCTCTATAATCCCAGTATTTGAGACGTATGGATATCTGCAGATATGTCAAGATCCAATGCCAACACTATTTTATTAAAGTGTATTTCAATATTTTTGTCAAAAAATGTCACGTTTAATTTGAGTAAAAGACTGTTTCTGTACAAGAGATGATTTATTATTGGACTTTTGATTATTAAAGTGTTGCCTTACACTCGTCACTCGTCAGTAGGTGTGTGTGTGTGTGTGTGTGTGTGTGTGTGTGTGTCTCTTCTGTGTTCATCTGAACTGTGTGTGTGTGTGTGTGTTTGTGTCTTCCGTGTTCATCTGTACTGTGTGTGTGTGTGTGTGTGTGTCTCTTCTGTGTTCATCTGAACTGTGTGTGTGTGTGTGTTTGTGTCTTCCGTGTTCATCTGAACTGTGTGTGTGTGTGTTTGTGTCTTCCGTGTTCATCTGTACTGTGTGTGTGTGTGTGTTTGTGTCTTCCGTGTTCATCTGTACTGTGTGTGTGTGTGTGTGTCTCTTCTGTGTTCATCTGAACTGTGTGTGTGTGTGTGTGTGTGTGTGTGTGTGTGTGTGTTTGTGTCTTCCGTGTTCATCTGTACTGTGTGTGTGTGTGTGTGTGTGTGTGTTTGTGTCTTCCGTGTTCATCTGTACTGTGTGTGTGTTTGTGTCTTCCGTGTTCATCTGTACTGTGTGTGTGTGTGTGTGTGTGTGTGTGTGTGTCTCTTCCGTGTTCATCTGTACTGTGTGCAGCTCATGGGAGTTTCTGATGATTCTGACGTGTGTGTGTGTGTGTGTGTGTGTGTCTCTGAAGCGTCTAGACTGAAATATGATCCTGCTTTATTGTTACTTGTGGTTTTTCTGGTCTTTCCTCTCTCCTCTCTTCGGGGCGGTGTGTGTGTGTGTGTGTGTGTGTGTGTGTGTGTGAGCGCGGTCTGGACTGAGTTGTTTTCCTCGTCTCGTGTGTCCACCTCCACAGTTTCTCACAGTGACCGTGTCAGTGGGCTGATATTACTGCCGTCTTACGACTGTGTGTGTGTGTGTGTAATAATACAATTATAATTATTTTTGCAAGATTAATAAATATTCTTAAAAATAGTAAATTAATTGATAATAAATTTTTTGTTGTTGTTGTGAAAAGCCACATTTCTGCCAATCATCTGTTCTGTTTTTAACTCATTTGAATGCAAGGACACATCTGACGTCTGTGTTTGTGACATTTGTGTAAAGACTCTCAGCGTCTTCTGTTTTAAATGTAGGTTTGACTACATTACATGTTTTTTCTTGTGTGTGTGTGTGTGTGCGCTCAGGCCTCCTGCAGTGCTACTGCCACCGCTGCCCGAACCACACGTGTGCGACGAACGGGCTGTGCTACGTGTCCATCACGCGGCAGGGTAGCGACACCACTCAGCAGAGCTGGTGCATTAGCGACACCGAGCTAATCCCGCGCGACCGGCCCTTCGTCTGCGCGCCCTCCACCAAAGACAACACCGGCGTCTTCCCCATGTGCTGCGACACCGACTGGTGCAACAAGAACCCGGACCTCAGCGCTTTCCCAGGTGACACTCGCTCGTCTGCCGCACCACACACGGCCCTGTGCTGTACTTCATTCTGATTGGTCAGTCGTTAATCAGTTATTAAGTGTCGACTGGAAGAAAGGTGCATAGCGGAAAATGCCACACTTAGAATCAAAGTTTACTGTTGTATCGTAGTTTACGTAGCTGGTCGACCGGCTTCATGGCTTATAGGTTATAACTCTTTATCACACGCCTCTGAGGAATACTTGACTCTGATTGGTCATTCGCCCCATCCAGCTTACAATAATTGTTTTGGAATATTACCTTTTCACATTTTTTGATGTGTGATGTTTTGCTGTTCACAGACTTCATGTGTTCCCTTTCGAAAGGGAGGCCTCAGGCGTGACAGGTGTCGGAACCACTATCAAATCACGGCAATCGTGTTGACCGGCGACAGCCCGTGAATGATTAGCATGAATGATTAGCGTGCGACCTGGATATATATAAGCGCGCCTTGCAAACATGACAATATCATTGCCATGAGCTGACGCCCATGCATATAGATGGTAGGCCCCTCAATCTGGGGCCTCCACCGAGGCAGAGTGGCGTATGTTGTACTCCCCTTGCTTAAAGAGTATGCTTTGTTGCTGAGTACACTGCTACCTCACACCAATGTGATTAGGTGCCAGGATGCTGTGGGCGCTGTTTAAACAGCTTGTCTGGTTAGCTAGTAG